>NC_092128.1:79522773-79825804 GCF_043159975.1 Macaca nemestrina | reverse complement strand
TTTACTTATTATCTAACTCATTCCATAACTGAAGTTTATATATGTATTAATGAACTCAGTCTGCCATAATAGTGGCTTAAACAACAGGAATTTATTTCTCACAGTTCTGGAGGCTGGAAAATCAAAGATAAAGGAGCCAGCAGAATCAATTCCTGGTGAG
Source organism: Macaca nemestrina (assembly GCF_043159975.1). NCBI lineage: Eukaryota > Metazoa > Chordata > Mammalia > Primates > Cercopithecidae > Macaca > Macaca nemestrina. The sequence continues at coordinate 79,825,644 of NC_092128.1, read as the reverse complement.
AGCATCCCTCCTCATTTGTTGATGGCAGATGGCTATCTTCCTGTGGTGTCTTCACTTTGTGGGCAGGTTTGGGGTGCGTGCTCTCATTTCTTCCTCTTTTAATAAAAACACTAATATCATTATGAGGACCCCATTCTTAAAACCCTGTGTATACCTAATTATCTCCCAAAGACCCCACAGCCAAATAACAACTCTGAGGGTAATAGCTTCAACGTAAGAATATTGGGAGGGCACATTCTGTCCAAAGGATATATCGTAAGCTCTTCATAACATTTTTGTGAATGTCTAATAATTTAGCTTGGAAGATGATATTGCTTAGAATTAAAGATGAATATAGAAAAAATGTTATAGATCTAAGAATTTGGACTTGAGATACAAATCACTATATATATTGGCCCATTTTCATGCTGCTGATAAAGACATACCCAAGACTGGGTAATTTATAAATAAAAAGAGTTTCAATGGACTCACAGTTCCACGTGGCTGGGGAGGACTCACAATTATGGCAGATGGCAAAATGCACATCTAACATGGTGGCAGGCAAAAAGAGAGTGTGTGCAGGGTAACTCCTCTTTATAAAACCATCAGATCTCATGAGGCTTATTCACTATCACAAGAACAGCATGGGAAAGACCTGCACCATGATTCAATGCCTCCCACCAGCCAAACCATATCACTATAGCTACAATTAGATGTCAGTTTATTTACTTATTCAACACATTTTCAGCTGAGAGGAAAATTACAACTATAAATAAAGCAAGTTTTCCACTGTCAAGGTCTTAAAATCTTGTAGGAAGAGAGGCTAGTAAACCTAACATATTAATGATGAATGCTAAGATAGATGACTACCTATGGTACAGTTTGGGCTCAGAGAGATTGTGGTTAATTTTACAAATGGGAATTCAGGGACTACTCCAAGACAAAATGAAGTTTGAGCTAAGTTGAGTCTTCAAAAAGAGGGAGATCTTACCCAGGCAGCCACAGACAATTTCAAGGGCCTTGCCCTTGGTTTAGTGATCTGCTGTGACCATCTTAACATTCTTAATAATTATCTCTTTGAACTTACATTTTGTAAGTGAAATCCAAAGTGACAATAGAGCACATATGTCAAGGGTATTCATACTATCCAGGTCCACTGTTCCTTGCGCCCCAGTTTTCACATGACATTCACAATGCCCCATGAATGCTGCATTCTGGTGAATCCATGGTCAGAATTTAGTGTGACTCTGAATAAAGAAGTAAGCATATGACACTGATGTTTTGTTTTCTTTCCAAACCAAAACATTCAAATGCAGAAAGAAAGTGATTAATCATGCTTCAAGAAACACAAATGACCAAAGAACCCTGTATCCTTTATTACTTAAGGTACTTCCCTGTGTTAGCCAATCATTTGTGCTGAAAATGATGACATAAAAAGGAAACAAAAGATAGGGCAAATCATACTTCCTTTTCCTTTCAGTCCTTTCCTACTCATCACAAAGTCAAAGGTAGAGTGTTGGTAGAATGTTTGCATATCAAGAGGTAAAATAAAAGCAGTTGAATTACTTTTGTGCAGCATTTCCTCTGTTTTTGTAAGAAAGAAATACATAATGCACTTATGAGCTACCAAATGTTAATTGTATACTTTGAATGATTTGACATACTGCTCTTTTACCTTTAAAACTTATATTATGGAATGTAAAAATGAATGAAAAAAAGTCTTGCTAAAAGTTTTTAATTTAAATTGTTTTAGAATGAAATTAAATAGAAAATAAAAGAAACTTGACATGTCTAGAAAAATACCGTAGAAGAAAGAAAAAAGCTTTATATTTTAATACTACTAACAGCACTTTTTTCTTGCTTTTTGAACAAAGGGCCTTGAATTTTTATTTTGCACCGATTCCCACAAATTATGTAGCTGGCCCTCAAGGCAGCCATCACTTTGGAGATGGAGGAAGCAAAGGCCAAGAAATGAAGATATGAAAGAGTTCAATATAACTAAACATAATCTGTGAATAGGCTAAAAATAAGCCTGAGGGTCAAACAGAGGTCACAGCTTAGAGGGCCTTAAGTATCAATCCTATCAAGAGGTTTCTGTGTGATCGTATAAAAACTGTGAAACTTTAGATTAGTAAGTCGAGGGAATATACAAGGAGAAGCAGAATGTTATGTCGACTGTTGCAGAAATGAGGTGGAGTTGGTTTAAATCCTAGCTCTACAATCTGACTTATCTGTAACTCTTGTCATATGGCCTAATAGGTTGTATTGGATTTGTTTTCATATGTCATATGTAGACATTTATACTACCCATCTCATGGAGATATTGAGAGGGTTACATGAGGTTAAGTGTTTAAAAAATAAAACTTCAAGAAAGACACAACTAATCTTAGTAAATAATAGCTATTACTATTTTGATTAGCTTTGAAAAAAAAGACAGATGTGGGTTTGAAAGCTAAATTAGAATACAATTTTTTAAATTAAGACAGAGTTTATGAAGAAATAATCTAAGCAATGTCAGTATTGTTAACAATAAGTGAGAGTTTTCTAGGAGAATTCCCAGATTTCTGACTTGGGTGACAAGGCAGAAATACAGATTCAGAGGCAATGAACAAGGAATAGAGATAATAAATTCTGGTTTTGACATATTAAGATTGAAGCCTGTGAGGTAGAAAAGATAAAAAACTGGTAATTACAATAGGCAATTTTATATATGGTTTAGGAGTTTAGTAGAGAGATCTGAGGTAAAAATACAGATTTGGGTTTCTTCCACAGAAAGTATTATTTGAAGTCACAAAGATGAGTAAAGTAGCCCAGGCAAAATGATTTACATTCACAGATAGGTGGTATTTTTTTACTCTGAGGAGAGTAGTGAGTTTGAGACTAATTCTGGGGATTGGAGAAGGTTTTCACAGTGTACTAACAATAACATAGACTAGAACATCCAACATTTAATTTTGAGCCTAGCTCTGCCACCATATTCTCAGGGCAAATAACTTAGCCTTCATGGGCTTTGGAAAAAAACAACACTTTTTTTTCAGTACTTATAACAACCCTGATAGTTGAATAATTTGCAAGTATTAACTCATTTACTCCTAACAAAATTCTAAAAAATAAGTACTCTAATTATAAAAATTATACAGATGAGGATCCTGAGATACAAACACATGACATAATTTTCCCAAAGTCAGATATCTAGCACACAGGAGAGAAGGGAATAAAACAATAAGTTTGATTCCAGCATCTGTACATTCCTAATTTCTACATACTCCTCAATTTAACTAGAACTGCATCACAAAGAGCCTGACCCTATTTTTTATGTTCAACTGCTAAAGTGTTTTAGACCCACTGCTTTCTTTTTTGCCCTACATCTGGACAAGCTGATAAAAAAAGCCTGAGTGCTTTCTCCCTGGAGGCAAGGAGGAAATTTAAAACACGCAAGCCCTTGGCCCTTCATGGAACTCCCAGCTCAATGGCATCCATAGCCATAAAAAAAAACGCTGAGCCAGTTGCCTTCCCCTGCTCCCTCAAGCCATTTTGGACCTTACTGGGAAGCCTGCCTTGATCACCTCAGAAATCTCCATCATGGAAGTAATTAACATTTCCATACTCTCTTGCTATGTGTGTTGTATTAGCAGCCTTGACATTAGAACCGAATTTGGGCTAGAGGCTATTTTGTGTCTGCAGGGTGGTCACAAGAAATTCCTTTGCCTTATAACATTTCATCATTCTAGAATTTTCAGTAAGAGTTTTGGTAGGTATGTAAATATCAAACAGCTTTTGTCAGTGTCTTTATAATTTAAGTTTTTTGATTTATAATGATTGATTGATTTATAATGATTATATATTAAATTGATACTTTGATTTAATCGGTAATTTGAAAAATGCAGTTTTAAAATTGTAATCCTTGTTTGCACCAAAAACTATCTTAATTTATTACTTCATTTCTGCAGCAGTTGGCCCATGATATGGATGAATTAATGTAGTCAGTTGGGCAGGTTTCAGCTTCATCTGCCTAGATCCATGTAGCAACTGAAATATCATTCTTGGACAAATATTTGTAAAGTCTCTACTATTTACAAAGTACTATGGTATGTGTCTCAGTGATGCCATCCAATTATTTAACTCACCAAAAGTTTTCTATTACTTTTCCTATAGGGTAATTTAAAAGTACAAAGCCAATTATGTAAGCAGGAGTGACAGGGTGACCAGGTGTGTGAATTAGCACTTGTTATACATTTGATTATTTTAATCTAGGTGTGGTGTCTATTTATTCTTTGCAGATGGGTGGCTTGATTAGCCCCTAATAAGTATTTTGCCTATAATGTCCTCTATTGAGATACTAACATCTGTTTAACTTCTTTTTTAATGTTTTGAAGACTAAGCCCACTGATAGATATATTAATGTTTAAACTTACATGCATAAATTTAATCTCTTAAAAATGTTTCTAATTCCTATTACATACCTTGAATTTGGTAAGGCACTATTGGGTATAGTTCAGTAACAAGAATGATGGATAAAAGACATAAGACATACTAAATGTGGTATAAATGTATTTTATAAAACTCAAACATGAAATATGACACCAAAAGCATGAACAGTACAATAAATAAATTGAACTTCATCAAAAATTAAAAATAACTGTGCTTCAGAATATACCATGAAGAAAATGAGATGACCCACAAAATTTGGGAAAATATTTGCAAATTACACATCTAATAATTGCAAATTATACACCTAATTACACTATACAAAGAACTCTTACAAATCAACATTGAGAAGTAAAATGACCAAATTATAAAATGGGCAAAATAAACATTTCTCCAAGGAATATATACAAATTTCTAATAATGTTTAATATTATTAGTCATCAGGGAAATAAAACCACAATGAGATACCACTTTATACTCACTAGGATGGCTGGAATCAAATTCACATAACAGATATTGGAGAGCATGTGAAGAAATCAAAACTTTTGTATGCCGCTAGTGAGAATGTAAATGGTACAGCCAGTTTGAAAAACCACCAGGCAGTTTCTCAAACTATTAAACCCAATGAACCAGCAATTCCACCTCTGTGTATATACCTAAGATAATTGAAAACAGTTAAGTCTTAACAAAAACTTACATGGAAATGTTCCTAGCAGCACTATTCACAGTTTTCAAAATTTCTCAACAGCCTAAATGTCCATTTACAGACCAATGGATAAACAAAATCTATACAACGAGTATTCATACAGCAAAATATTTTTGGCCAATAAAGGTATGAAGTGGCTGGGTGTGGTAGCTCATGTCTGTAATCCCAGCATTTTGGGAGGCGAAGGCGGGTGGATCACTTGAGGCCAGGAGTTCAAGACCACCCTGACCAACATGGGAAAACCCTATCTCCACTAAAAATAAAAAATTAGCTGGGCGTGGTGGCACATGCCTGTAATTCCAAGTACTCTGGAGACTGAGCCATGAGAATTGCCTGAACCCCAGTAGGCGGAGGTTGCAGTGAGCCAAGATTGCACCATTGCCGTCCACCCTGGGTGACAGAGTGAGACCCTGTTTCAACAACAACATATGGAGCACTGACATATGCTACAATTTAGACGAACCTTGAAAACGTTATCCTAAGTCAAAAAAGTCAATCACAAAAGGCTACATAGTATATGAATCCCTTCATATGAAATGCTGAGAGTTGAGAAATCAATAAACGAAGAAATTAGATTAATATTTGCTTAAGGCTGGAGGAAAGGGAAGAAAAAAGGAAATAGCTAAAGTGTAGGAAGTAAAGGGAGTTTCTAAGCCGATGAAAATATTCTGTGATGAAACAATTGTTGAACGTATCTGTGAAGAGACTAAAAAATATTGAATTGTCCGCTTTAAATGTGTGAATTGTATGATATATGAATTATCTTTTAAGAAAGTTGTTTAAAATTTAAAAAAAAAATTGAAATCTAATTTTTTTTTTCTTTTTTTGAGACAGGGTCTCACTTTGTAGACTAGGCTGGAGTACAGTGACACAATCATGGTTCACAGTAGCCTTGAAGTCCTCAGCTCAAGCCATTCTCCAACCTCACTATCTCTACTAACTGGGACCACAGGTGTGCACCACTATGCCTGGGTATTTTTGTTCTGTTTTTCTTTTCTTAGATTGATGAGGTCTATGTTGCCCAGGGTGTTCTCAAACTCCTGGCCTTAAGTGATCCTCCTACCTCAGCTCCCAAAGAGCTAAGGTTACAGGCCTGAGCCACCATGCTTGGATTTGGTCATTAAAGTATGACTTTGTACTACTAGCAAAGAAAAAATGGTAAAATGCAAAACAAACAAAAAAACAAATATACAATCATTCCTTGCATATTTTGTGATGCCACTCTGTTGCGCACTATATAGGGAAAACCCCGGAATTTGGTCTCGCCTGACACTTGCTGATCCCTCAACATTCATACTCCAGTTAGGCTTCAGGTAATGATCCATTCACTGCACAGTCCCTGTTCTTAGGAGCATGCTGATCTCACTTCCAAATCCAAAGGGCAGTCATACCCTTGCCATTGGTTTGCTCAGAAAGTCCACGCCTAGGCGGGTGTGGTGGCTCAGGCTGCATCCGGAATTGGTGGGTTCTTGGTCTCACTGACTTCAACAATGAAGCTGCGAACACTTGCGGTGAGTGTTACAGTTCTTAAAGACCGTATGTCTGAGGTTTGTTCCTTCTGATGTTCGGACGTGTCCAGAGTTTCTTCCTTCTGGTGGGTTTGTGGTCTTGCTGACTTCAGGAGTGAAGCTGCAGACTTTCCAGGTGAGTGTTGCAGCTCATAAGTGGCACGGACCCAAACAGTGAGCAGCACCAAGACTTTCTACAATGAGTGAAAAACAAGGCTCCCACTCCATACAAACTGACCTGAGTGGGTTGCTAGTGGTGGCGCCAGTGGCCGAGCCAGTGGCCTGCTTTTATTCCCTTATTTGGCCCCACCCACATCCTGCTGATTGGTCCATTTTACAGAGCGCTGATTGGTCCACTTTACAGAGTGCTGATTGGTCCGTTTTACAAAGTGCTGATTGGTCCTTTTTGACAGTGTGCTGATTGGTGCGTTTACAAACCTTTACCTAGACACAGAGTGTTGATTGGTGCATTTACAATCCTTTAGCCAGACAGAAAAGTTCTCTGAGTCCCCACCCAACCCAGGAGCCTACCTCTCAAGGCATTTAATCCCTGCATTTTGGGAGGCCAAGGCTGGTGGATCACGAGGTCAGGAGATCAAGACCATCCTGGCTGACAGGGTGAAACTCCGTCTGTACTAAAAATACAAAAAATTAGCTGCATGCGGTGGTGGGTGCCTGTAGTCCCAGCTACTCGGGAGGCTGAGGCAGGAGAATGGCATGAACCCGGGAGGGGGAGCTTGCAGTGAGCTGAGACCGGGCCACTGCACTCCAGCCTGGGCGACAGAGCAAGACTCTGTCTCAGAAAAAAAAAAAGAAAGTCCATGCCTAAGTCAATCACTGTATAGTGCCCCATGTTTACTGAATTGGTAGAGAAATAGACTTCTAATCGAGTTTGGGTTTGAGAAACACAGGAAGATTATGTTGGATATTTACAGGAAAGAATTTTCTTCTCTTTAGACAAAGTAACTTGAAGAACCTTTGAATATTGTTTCAGGTGCATAGCGATTATCATAGTATAGCAATGTCAGAAAAAGCACACAGAGGGCTGATTTAACCAAACTTGATTCACGACTTTTTTTTCAGTTAGCTTAGGAAATAAATCATTTTAGTCATTCACACCAGCGTGAGTTCAATTTCCTTTTACATGCAGCTAAAAGCAAGAGTTTAGTTCCAGCTTATTGTTTCTGTCCTCTGCATATTCTCTACCATTAACCTCTAATTCTGCTCTGCTTAATGATACACCGTTCTTAAAAAATTCTTCTCCTTGGACTGCTTTGGGCCCTAACCCATCTTGTGTAGCTGAGGAACTCATCGTTTCTCAGGGGAAAGTCAATCCCTTGGGAAGGCTCCAAAAATGTGTTTAATGATTATCTCCATGAGTTTTATGCCTGGATTATTTGGTTTTATTCTGGATATTCAACATGTATTGTGACTAATATGGGATACAATTTAACCAATATTCTCAATGAAGAAAATCTAAACTGGCAATGCTAGTTAATTGTGGAATAATAAGTCATATGGAGTGCTAAATATTTTAATAGGAAAATATGAGAGAAAAAGAACATCTTTAAGAGGTTTGAATGTTTCATTCATTTGTAACAAGGACCAACAATGTGTATACCCATAAAAACTTAGCAATACTTCAAATGTATGCCTTAGAGCTGGGGTTAGTAGAATACAGTCTGCAGCCAAATCTGGCCCATCACCTCTTTTTGTACTTCCTACAACCTAATGGATTTTAAAATTTCACATGATTTAAAGTCAAATAAGAATATCTTTTGGACACATGAAAAATATAAATTTTTATTAGGACACAGCCATGCTCATTCTTTAATGTATTGTCTATGGCTGCTTTCATGCTACTGCAGCACAGCTGAGCATTTTGACACAGGCCATATAGCCCACAAACCTAAAATATTTCCTGTCTATCCCTTTACAGTAAAACTATTCTGACCCTTCCTTCAGAGGAATACAAATTACAAGACACAATTTCCAAAGTCTTCAATAAAGAGGTACAATATTTGGGGATCTGCTATGTTTTGACCCAAACATTATTTGAGATGATATTTTAGGAAAATTTGAAATCTTATCTGGAGGTATGTCATTTACACTTTTGGAAAGATCCGTAAGTCTCATGGTAAGTAAATAGCATTGTTTTAGTATTAGGAATTGCACTGGTTCACTTGAGGGAGGAAAAAGAGAAAGTTGACTAAGTGGCAGAAGTTGCTGACAGACCAAGCTGCAAGATCAAGTAATGGACACTGAGCCCCCTTTTCATCACAAGCCTTCCTCAAGAATCTAGATTGAAATTCAGGATTGTTATTAAATAGGGCAAAGTTGTTTTGTTTTGGGGAAAAGCTAGGATACCAGAACATTATTACACATGCTAATTATCTAACAATCTGTTTTGAGCTACCTTACAAAAATATATGCTGCTGTATTTTTCCAGAGCTAAATGAGAGTGGAGGTAATTCTGGAGTTTTGTTAAATGGCAGATAAGCTATTTATGTAAGGACTCATTCATGATGTGCCAATTCTGCCCATTTAGATTGCATTCTCCAGAGCTCTTAGGTGATGCTCTTGATGATCATACTTGAAATTTATGGCTTTAGTTGAATTTTAGAGTAGGAGACCCCAAATACTATGACATGGAATTACTGTTAAATTCTAAAGGATTAGAAAGTAACTAGAAACAGGCAAGAATCTATTATCATTGGAATACCCTTCTGTTATTCAAGGCAGGCTCCAAATCTGTAAAAGTCAAGTTTAAGGAAGTTCATTTTCACCACCATTGATTTTCACTGAAGGCAGACTGTTTTCACCTCATTGATTTTGATGTTGATTGAGTCATGTTCATCTGGTTGGTCAGTATTGGGAGCGTCTTCATTTTTGATGGGTTAATTTGCCTAGGATCACTGATCAGTTGCCTTGATCTGGAGCAACTGTTACTTAATACTATCTCAGGCCTCATATTAAGAAACAAAATGGTATTTAATTGGGTAGAATTTAGTTTCCTTAAGAGTTTACCTAATTCCAAAATAGTAATTGTTTATTTAACTTTAATTACAAGATTCAGATCACATAGTATCCTTTATGCAAGTGACACTGAAAAACCGTATAAAACATACATACATGTTATTCATATAATTCATATAAACAGCAGGAATCTTACAGGGGAAAATGACTTCCACAAAAATATAATTTACAAAAGTCACAAAACTGTGATGGACCCATTAATGCCTGAAAATAAAAAGCAAATGCTAAAACCAAATAGTACCAACAATATGCAAAAGTCTGAACTCATGATTCTGTCTTCTGCAGTTATTATCACCCCTAAGCCAGTTTCTCTACTTACTTGCATATATAACCCATCAAATGGAACGCTTCTGTCTCAACAGAACCTTCTATCTGTGAATATTAATATGCAATCCATAGGAAAGCATCTGGCTTATATCTGAGATAATAATTATCTTTTTATGACACATTTATGAGTTTTCCTTTCATGAATTTTTATACTGGAACTTTTCATTATTCTGGTAGTCTAGCTTTAGAACAAACACCTGCTTTTTACACTCTTAGCAGAATCCTTCAAGATTTTATGTTTAAAACCTCTGACTATTCTATATAAGATTCTTGATCCTTTGTCATTCCAGGAGAAACCATCTCATCTATCGTCCCTTTGTAGCCCTTTTATAGAAATACAAATCTCTAAGTGATTTGCAATAAATGTTGATTAGGGATTTGTGAGGTTTTTTTTTTAGTAGCAATCTTCCACAATTAGCTTTTTGTCCCATGAAGGGTGAATGGCTTAGGTTTCCCATGGAAATATTTATGAAATCTCTTTTTGGTTCACACCATTTTGTATTGAAACTGATAAGACTGCTGCTTATCCTATAAGCACATGACATATAACACTGGAAACATAAATCATTTTTATTATTATTAGGTTAGTTTACCATCTACCTTGTATGTCAGAAGTAAAATCTAAAATGTAAAACTTATTTTATGGTCTGAAAAAAATTATATATTGAACAATATACTTCTGTAACACTAGAACCTGGTCTCTAGCTGACATACTCAAGTGGACATCATAACATTTCCACAACACTCAGAAATTCAAGACAATTGTTTCCATAATATACTATGCCAAGTCTACAGGAAGCAACAGTTTTTATTATATATTTTGATTTACTTAAAAAGTTTATATGAACAGCTTCTATGTATATGTTTAGACTATTTCTAAGTTTTGGGACACTACAATTCATTTATATAATGAAAGCTTGCAGATAAAATTGTCATTGTATTAAATTATAAAAGATAGCATAAGGTTATATGCAACTAATTGCAGAACAAGAATTTTAGACTATTAGTATTACTGGAAGTGCTGGAGATGAGTCCAGTTAGGCCAGCTTTTATTGCATATACCATAATAAGGACTCTGAATTGATAAAACCATTGAAAGATTTTAAGCAGCTTTGTGCCATGACTTGACTTGCACTTAAAAAAGTCACTACCATTTCAGTTAAGACATCTGCATCTTTCAAGATTGTGTGTTTAAAAAAATTAGTTATCTTAGATCCTCTTTGTCTCTAAAAGCCTACATCTAATATTGCAAGTTCTCCTGCTGGTTCCTCTTAAACAGTGTATCAAGGGCCCAACCACTTACCATCTCCTTTGCTGTCACTCAGATTTCAGCTACAAAAATCTCTTAACCTGGACTTTTTCAATAGTCGCCCAACTGATCTTCTTGTTGTATGAAGATATTTACCTTGAAATTTTAGTTAATTTTCAGTTTTTGCCAGTTGAATTCCCCTCAGAAAGTTTAGAGATATTCAAGCACTATGTTCTTTCTACCATTCTGGCCTAAGAGGAATACATTCCTGCTTCTTATTGATCCTACTCTAATTAGGCTTTCAGGCCCACCCCTGAATTGAAATAGATCATGGTAAAGATAAACAGTATCTTATCTTATGTAAAATAAAATGCTCAACTCTTAGATTTCTTCTCAGTTGGTCTATAGGGCATTTGGCATGATTGATCAGTCCTTCCTTCTTAAAATACTTTCTTTAGCATGGCTTGCAAGAGATAATATTAACTATATTTGTTTCTTGCCTTATTTTATAGGCTACCTCCTTTGATGGGTCTTCTCCATTTTTCTGATCTCTAAGTCTTTGAGTGTTCTAAAAATCAGTCTTGAAGATTAGTGTTTTCTCTATCTACTACTTCCCAAAGCAAGCACATCCAACCTTATAACTTTAGATAGCTTTATTTTACCTACAACACTAACTCTCTGGCTTTCGTTTTTTTTTTACCTTATTTTAGCCAATTAGCTGAATTAACTACTTCCAAAAAGATTTCTTCATCCTCTCTCAACAAACCAATTCTCACAGTTCACCCCATCTCAAATGTCAGCTTCGTTCTTCTAATTGTTCATACAAATTAACTTAAGGTCAACTTTTACTTCTCTCTCTTTTTGATTCTCATTTCAGATATGTTTCATTAGGATATTTTGTTGTTTCTATATCAAAATTTTAGCCAAAACATAATTATTTATCCTCACCTCTACCTCCAATCCCTTGGTAAAACTTAAGATACCCTTATAATCCAGAATATTTCTTCAGTACAAACCTAATGTTTCCTTTAAAATTTAAGCTAGATCATATATCACTTATCTGTTTAAAACAGTCCAGTATTTTTCAGCTCACTCAGTATAAAATCCAAGTACTTAGCATGACTTATACATAGGTGGATGAACAGGCTCCCTTCACCACTTGACTTCATCTTCCATCTCATCTCCCCTTGTTTACTTGGTCTCAGCCACATTGGAATCCAGATGTCTTTAGACACATCAAAGATGTTTCAGTTTCTAGACCTTTGTATCTTTTAGAAATTGGTTCCGGCAAACTCTGCTACAGCTTACTCTCTCATGTCCTTGAGCCTTCTACTGCTAGTAAAATGAACACTACAAAAGTATTCATTGACTACACTATAAATATATATTTAGATGGATAGATAAAATCTTTACGTATATAAGTGTATATTATTTGCTAAAATTTAGAAGTAAAACATTACAGTGTTGAAGTCTCCTTTGTCTTCATTTTTTTATTTTAATTTCAGTTCCTCATTTGATTATTACTGCTATAACTCTACCAATTAAAGTACAACATGTGAATAGTAATGCTAGACAAAAAACAGGTGTTAAAGTTTTTACATTACCTTTGAGACCTAAAATATAATTAGAGAAGTTTAGTAATACCAGCTTTCTATGGAATGAAAACATTTTTCTAACTTACTACTTATCTTCACTCATTGGAGTAAATAAACTTAAACATATTGTGGTGAATATGTTGGCCTGCTAGTCATGAGACCTGGATTTCATTTTTGCTCTTACCACACTACCACAAACATGACATTAGCAACAATATTTATTCCGTTTATGAATGCTCATCATCCCCATCTGGCAGAATGAGTGAGAGGGTGCTATGTTATCTGAAACAGTGAAAGTAGCCTTTTTTCCAGAGGTGCAGTCATAAACATCAAAGGAAACTCTTCTCTTGTTTTCATCCTGCAAATCTAGTCTGTCAACATATAATTAATTCTAAAAATTTTAATAGGTGTATTGCTACTCTTCTGTTAAAAGAAAAGAATCTCGTAGTGCTTATAAAGAAAAAGAAGACATCAGTGTAAGTATTTTAAAAGTTCATAAAATATAGCTCTTTAAAACTATAGCCACATATTATATAATATGACCTACATTTATAGGATCCTCCCCCCTCTGAAGAAAACAATAATATGCAACAGAAGATGAAGCCTCCATTATGAAAAACTTTTCCATAAGAAAAGTTGAAAAGCTTTTAGGTGATATGTGCCATCCAAAAATAAATGAAAATACTAAATTTGATATCTAAAATAAAGAGCAGTAATAGAAAAAGCAAGTAAGTAAAGTAAGAAAATAATAAAAATATATTAAATGAATGATGAATATTTTGGAGTTTATAGCATTCAGTATTAGAAGGCAATGAAAATGACTTATGGTGAATTATGTAGCCCACAAAAATATGATACCCAGCTCAATTGTCCTTCATGTCTGAATATGTATCTTAAAAGGTTATGAAATGTTTAGCTCCTCAAATTTAACAAACAAAACCTACTGCTACTATTTGTGGCTGAAATGCCACCACCATGAGATTAATAAAAATAAGCTCAGGAATAAGGAAGTTACACTATTACAAAAGTCATTAAATATTGAATATACATAGATATAGTATTGAGGGAAAACAGTTTTTGTAGTTCTGGGAACAAAACAATGTATTAAAAATAAAATTTATTTTAAAAATTATATATTAATATAAACATGGTTGGTTACAATGAGAATAAAGTGATACAGAAACAAAATTCCAGGAAAAAAAATCATTAATGTCTGTTACTCAGGTTATGTGCTATGTGTAGACTGCACCCTGCCTGGCCTGAAGATAGAGAGAAATTAAAATATAAAGGCATGTTAAGGATACTAATTTCCTCATCTTTCTTGGCAGTCAATAGCTGCTGTTGTATTTCTAAGATTTAAGTGTGTTGTTTAAAGTACTAAAAGAAGCTATTAGAAGAAGAGAAAATAATCTATACATCTTACAAATTGCCCTGTCCAAGAGGAAATAAAGAATTGAGGTCAACTAACACAATTCTAACTAACACAAGATATAATACAAAGAAACATATATAAATGTATACACATACACGCACACATAAATAAATAAAGAGAGGCCATTCTATGTCATGGAAAATGTGTCATAACATTATGCAACATTCATCTTCCACTTGCACTCAAATAAAACATCGTACAGTGCTGTGTTTCAAATTACAGATGCATCTTTATTTTGGAACAGCATAGATATACTAGTGAGAAAATTCTGTTACTCCAAAATGATATAAGAGCTTAGAAGTTTTTACCATAAGCTTTATTTTGAACTGCTATTTCATTTTTTGTGCCTTCAAGTGGGAGTTTAACGTTCCAGATAGGAACATAAAATCCAGCATAAACAGATACCAGTAGTCTTTTATTTATTTTTATATAATAACAACACAACTAGGGCTTGCACAGTTATCATTACAACCTGTAAATTTTCAAAACGATTTACACTTTCATGCTTTTATGGAAACACTGGCTTTATGTTGAATGGTTGTATATATATGTATAAACATATGCATATATGTAAAATAACAATAAATCATACTCAATATTATAAATATAATTTTGAGCTTTTTTACACTCCTGTGTTTGAAAACCGAATTTGGGTTTTGAATTTATTAAAAATAAGTCATATATTTTAATATAAAAGATACTAATGTTTAGTATGAATTTGCATCTATTCACATTATCTGTGCAGTGGAGAGGATCATGAGAATAAGGAGACTAGTTTTTTTGAATGGGAAAAATCTAAGACTATCGGTTTGTGTTACAACCTATCTATTTAATTGGTTGATGATCTTAAGAAAGTCTGATTGCATGTATGGAGGAATTCTTAATTTGGGTCAGGAATACTTTACATACATTCCTGTATCCTGAGGGAATAATAATAAGCAAACATAATATTCAATTAATATTTGTTCATCAATGTATAATTTAAGTTTTTAATGTGGAATTCCATTATGATTAACATTTATTGAAAATGATGTTTTTTAGATAATTTGCATGAAATCTGTAGTGATTCTCAGAGAAACTCTGTAAGGGAGTTAAATACTACTTTCCCCCACTTAAATATAAGACACAGAGCTTAAGAAATAGTTCAAGATCAATGAGAATATAAATGGACACCATACATTTGATATATATATACACCCACATATATATATAAAAGGCCTATAGATTATATATATATATATATATATATATATCAAGGCCTATAGATCCTCCATGTTAACACTAAATATTATTGCAGCATATCATCTTGGATTTTGCACAGTCAGATTGTAGACAGAAAAGCATCTGGATGGGAAATCTGTATGGAATGCTCTAACTATAAAGGCAGGAGAAGAAAAAACACTTAGCTGTTATTTTTCATTCAGCACTACTGCAGGTATGCAAGTTGTTTACTGAAGAAATACAGCATCCTTGTGTATATGCAGTACTCATTCTGTTTATCTATACATGATGACTCTAGCAACTCTCCATGAATTATTCTTGTCCAGATCTCTTCATATTCAATAATTTTCAGTGTCGTTTTTTTCTCTCACTGGGATATCTTCATTGTTAAAATGGACACACAAACAGACACAAAGCCATAGAAGGATATTTGAATGTTTTCCTAACGGTTTTGGGGAAGATGCTGCTGTGGATCTTCAGTTTTTCTTTTGACTGGGCATTGACTCTCACATCAATATGTCCAACATCTGGCTGAAATTTAAAAAAAAAAAAAAAAAACAGCTGAATAGATAGATAAAATGTACAGGGTAGTGGGAGGGGGCATCTTAAATTAATAAGCTTTATTTATACATAGAAAATAAGTTTACTTCTAGAGGTGTTTACATAGGTAAAATAAATGGTCATCATATATAATGTAATATATAGCACTTGAATTTGGGGGGTTGCATTTATAATTAAGCTGAAAACACGTGGAAGTGGACATACATATGATATCTCCTTACTGAAAGAGACCCATCATGCCCACTCCAGAGGATTAACACAGGAAAAAAGAAAGTCACCTACTCCTCCAGGACCATTACTTTTCCCCTTGCAGCTATCTCCTATATATCTGTTCCTTTAAAACAGTCTAATTTAGAAGTGTTCATAGACATTATAGGGCCTCCATCAGAGACCCTGAGACAAAGAAATAACCATGAAGGGTCACCTGACTCCCTTGGTATGTTTATTTTATGTAAGAAAATGAAGTAATTTTTCCATATCTTAGCATCATGCTACAATTGTGTAGCTGCTTTCTCCTGAGTGTGATACTGTACTCTACTGATGCACACCTTCATTTATTAAATGCAAAAACTAGCGCTATAAAAATTATTTCTTATTTTGCATAAGTAAACAAGAATTTTTATCAGAAGCTGGATGTAGTGAAATGAGAAAAAAAATGGTCAGGATGTTCAAATGAGCTTGAACATAATATATTTTGTTTGTCTGTTTCTTTGTATTATTCATGATTTTTTTCTCTTAAGTTAAAGTGGCCAAGAACATAAAAGGATTTTATTTTCTTTACCAAAAATTAGCAAGGTATTCCAATACTATGCCCATGTTCTCTATAGTATACTGCTTATATCTTGAATAATCTTTCCATTGAATGATTTATCATTTTTTTATTATATACACAAAATAATTTTTGAGAAATCATAACAAAACTTTGAAAGCCTCTAAAAATTTGCTATTTACAATCACACAACAAAGAATTAAAAATTGTCATCACCAGATTGCCATTTAGGACCAAATACTTTTAGTCCAACAACTGAACTCTTATTTTGATAATACAAAAATTGTTTCATAAATATTAGACTAGACTATGAACTCACTTGGGACAGTAAGTTGTATATGATACTAGACTGTAAGTTCCTAAAAGGAAGTATGTAGATTGTCAAGAACAGTATTATCTGACTTCTAGTAAATATTGTGTTCAATCTTATATGAGAGGTAGTTCTTAATTTATCTGACTTGCATCCCCAGTTTATTACTTATGTATTCTCATTGCCATTGATTCAGTTGTCTTCCTCTTGAGAGTTCATGAGGCTTTCCTGGATCTGTATTGCAAAACACTTAGTGAGGCAATATATTCTAGCAATTAAATTGCTGTCTAGGGGTGTATGTGTACATGCTCAACTAAGTGAAAGGGAAAAGAAGATGAAGAGAATGTGTGTGCAAAACTAGTGTGTTTTTGTTTAAAATGTATATAAATTTTTAAAGATGTTACCAAGTTAAATCTTGAAGAATTCAGGAACATTAACATTAGAAGGGTAATTCCATTTACTATTGATAATATTCTCATTGGTTTGTTATATTTTCTTTGCTATTATAGATGGGTTACAAAAAAAATGAATGTTTCATATTTCTACCAATGCTTTTCTGCAAGCATAAAGATAGTGTTCATTTTGCAAAGAGACCCAGGCCTGCTGTGTAGCAATAGCACCACATGGTGACCAACTCCTTCTCATGAACAAACCCAGGCCTTGTGGCCTTTGGAATGTGAGCCAAGTTCTAGGTCAATGACCTCCTATTGCTTTATTCTGATCTTGCTGGTTCTGATTTTGTTTCTGACTGGGCAAAAGTCATTTACAGACAACAACAAAGTCATTGCCTAGAAGATTTGACACAGATGAACGTGAGTGTATGCATCTTTTTAACAGAGTGATCAAATCCTTGATCTTATGATATTTAAAATCTGATTTTCACATAGATTTAGAGGGGATTACAGTAAATATGTACTAATGAATTCTAATCTATGTTGAGAATGCATAATTTAAAAGCATGATATAATGCATTTTGACTAATATGCTCTAAGTTTTGAATACACACTGACATACAGTAAAAAAACAAAAATTAAAATGGAAAACACCATTAAAGTGTCAAAAATGAAATTCTATCTTGAAGCATTAACCATAATGAGGATAACATATGCACCAAAGAAAAGTAATTATGTTAAATAAAGTAAAATTAGAATTTTGCCTCCTGGTCATTATATCAAGCTGAACATAAACACTGTGACTATTTATATTGACTGGATGTATTTTTAAAATGTACCCTAATGTAAGATTTTTCTTATATTTCTAGGAGAAACTGGAAAAAATGACATATAATATGTATATCCAGACTGGTAAGGATGTTTTCCTTTTGTTTTTCCATAAGAAAACAAATTTCAGACCCTTGAAAAAATGTGGTGATGAAGATAACTTATTTGAACACCCAGTTTTCAGTAATTGTTTACTTTCTATGAAAATAATCAATATTATGTGATTCTTTCATTGATTTTTAATATGCAAAATTAGACAAGAATCTTTAGTTCCATTAGAAATAAATACCAAAAAGTTTTAGATAAGCTGCTTATTTTCACAAATTGCAAAGTATATACATAATAAAAATGGAAAGATATTTTATATAGGACATGCTGATACAATTAATCAAAATTATTCTTTGTAAACACCACTGGATGCAGATATAATTTCAAAAGAACTACATAATTAGAAATGGCTAGGAACTTATAAATTTATTTAAAGTGTTGTTGGAATCAAACCAGATGTATCCTTTTGCTACAAAGATTAATATTAGAGGAAAAACAGGTCTGTAAAGATAGTAATTATGTGGAGTAGTCATTACAAATATCGAGGAAATTTCTGATATTTCTATCTTATTTTTTCCTGAAACAATATAAATAATAATAACTGGCATTTGCAGATTGCTTTATTGTTTAGCAAGTGCAACACATTTTATATAACACCTGATTATACCAAAGATGTTAAGATGTGTTATCTTATCTATTCTCATTTTTAAAATGAGGAAAAGAAGGCCAGATACATCTGTACACAGCCATATAGCCAGTAGGTGTTGAACAGCAAGGTATTCCAATACCATGCCCACGTTCTCTATAGTATACTACTTATATCTTGGATAATCTTGCCTTTTTGTTGATAGACAATATATAGTTTGAGATATACACCATTGATGTGGTTTGGCTGTGTCCCCACCCAAACCTCATCTTGAACTGTAGCACCCATAATTCCCACAGGTCATGGGAGGGAACCCAATGGTAGGTAATTGAATCGTGAGGGTGGGTCTTTTCTGTGCTGTTCTTGTGTTAAAGAATAAGTCTCACAAGATATGATGGTTTTATAAAGGGGAGATCCCAAGCAAAAGCCTCTCTTGCCTGTTGCCATGTAAGAAGTCCTTGTGCTCTTCCTTCATCTTTTGCCATGATTGTGAGGCCTCCCCAGCCATGTGGAACTGTGAGTCCATTAAACCTCTTTCCTATATAAATTACCCAGTCTTGGGTATGTCTTTAGTAGCAGTGTGAGAACAGACTAATACAGCCATCAAAATTATGATTCCAATTTTAAAAGATTTTCAAATGTTAATACTGAAAAAAGTGAAAAGAAGATAGTAATAGCAATTATGTGGGATATACATTACTGAGCATACTTTTTTTAAAGATCAAGTAAGCTTTTGCTACTAAAATTTGGAAGAGAAGTGAATGATTACTTAAATTGTTCTACCTTTTCAGAATAGATGTGTATTTATATTTTGGGGTTATTATAGCAACAATTATAAAATCAGGGCAAACAAAATTATGCAAAACATTACATGTCTCTTTCTAATATTTATACTTCTTACATACTGGCAACTC
Source organism: Macaca nemestrina (assembly GCF_043159975.1). Classification (NCBI taxonomy): domain Eukaryota; kingdom Metazoa; phylum Chordata; class Mammalia; order Primates; family Cercopithecidae; genus Macaca; species Macaca nemestrina. Next base: position 79,805,695 of record NC_092128.1, on the reverse strand, counting down.
CTAGTAAATTTTTTCCATTAAAATTTGAAAAAGAAAACAGAATGCTGTCTTTTGTATATAAGGAATTATTTGGGAATTTTCAAAAAGTAAGAAGAGTGCCAGAAATACACTTTGGCAATTAATTTCCATGGTGAAATGTCTGGTGAAGAATAGAATAACTGAATTACATCTAGATTGAATTTGCAGTTGATAATATTTTTGCAGTTCTGTCTTATTTAAGAGGACTTTTCTGGTTGAAAAGCAAATTTGGAATCTGCTCAAGTTTAGAAAATTTAAATCTAAAAGCTCTTGAATGACTACAACATGTTTTACCAACTTGTTGATGGAAATTCCATTCTGAAGTTGAATTAGTTCAAAAGTTTGGAATTTAAACTAAACTAAGAAAAAATACTGTCAAAATTAAAGAAGAAAAATTAAGAAACATTTACTACCAACCTATTCTTTAATTTAGTATTCTTACAAATCTTACATTTATTTCTTCATTGTAAGCAATGTACTCAGTGAAATATTTGATAGCCTCTCTGTAAAGGCTATGAGCCATGTATGTTAACAACATTCAAAGATCTTTCCGACCTGGTGTGGTGGCTCACGCCTGTAATCCCAGCACTTTGGGAGGCTGAGATGGGCAGAGCACGAGGTCAGGAGATCGAGATCATCCTGGCTAACGCGGTGAAACCCCGTCTCTGCTAAAACTACAAAAAAAAAAAAATTAGGCAGTCATGGTGGTGGGTGCCTGTAGTCCCAGCTACTCGGGAGGCTGAGGCAGGAGAATGGCGTGAACCCTGGAGGCGGAGCTTGCAGTTAGCTGAGATCTTGCCACTGCACTCCAGCTGGGGCAACAGAGTGAGACTCTGTCTCAAAAAATAAATAAATAAATAAATAAATAAATAAATAAATAAATAAAAATATCTTTCCCAGGTTTTATTACACACAATCTCCAAATTTTCAACATGTTTTTTCTTCTATTGGTCTTCAATCAGGTATGTAAATATAATGAACACTAATTTCAAAATTGGAAAACTACTATTTCACAATTACTTTGAATCTATGCTTTCACAGCAAGAATTCAAGGAAGCAGAAAGTTGAGAGACTGGATTGGCAAGTTACTTACTACACCTGGATGATAATTTCCTTAAAAAAAACGGAACCACAGAGGGCTCAGAAATAACGCCACACATCTGCAACCATTTGATCTTTGACAAACCTGACAAAAACAAGCAATGGGGAAAAGATTCTCTATTTAATAAATGGTGTTGGAAAAACTGGCTAGCCATATGCAGAAAACTGAAATTGGACCCCTTTCTTACATATTATACAAAAATTAACTCAAGATGGATTAAAGACTTAAATGTAAAACCTAAAACCATAAAAACCCTAGAAGAAAACCTAGGCAATACCGTTCAGGACATAGGCATGGGCAAGGACTTCATGACTAAAACACCAAAAGCAATGGCAACCAAAGCCAAAATTGACAAATGGGATCTAGTTAAACTGAAGAGCTTCTGCACAGCAAAAGAAACTATCAGCAGAGTGAACAGGCAACCTACAGAATGGGAAAATAATTTTTGCAATCTATCCATTTGTCAGAGTGCAAATATCCAGAATCTACAAGGAACTTTAACAAATTTCCAAGAAAAAAACAACCCCATGAAAAAGTGGGCAAAAGTTATGACAGACACTTATCAAAAGAAGACAACAAACATATGAAAATAAAAGCTAATCATCACTATTAGATAAACGCAAATCAAAACCACAAGGAGATGCAATCTCATGCCAGTTGGAATGGTGATCAGGATAAAGTCAGGAAGCAACAGATGCTAGAAAGGATGTGAAGAAATAGGAACACTTTTACACTGTTGGTAGGAGTGTAAATTAGTTCAGCCACTGTGGAAGACAGTGTGGCAATTCCTCAAGGATCTAGAACCAGAAATACCATTTGACCCAGCAATTCCATTACTGGGTATATACCCAAAGGATTATAAATCATTCTACGATAAAGACACATGCACACATATATTTATTGCAGCACTATTTATAATAGCAAAGACTTTGAACCAACCCAAATGCCCATCAATGATAGACTGGATAAAGAATATCTGGCACATACATGCCATGGAATACTATGCAGCCATAAAAAAGGATGAGTTCATGTCCTTTCCAGGGACATGGATGAAGCTGGAAACTATCATTCTCAACAAACTAACACATGCACAGAAAACCAAAGCCCGCATGTTCTCACTCGTAAGTGGGAGCTGAACAATGAGAACACATGGACACAGGGAGGGGAACATCACACACTGGGACCTGTCAGGGGGTGTGAGGCTAGGGGAGGGATGGCATTAGGAGAAATACCTGATGCAGATGACGGGTTGATGGGTGCAGCAAACCACTACAGTACATGTATACCTATGTAACAAACCTGCACGTTCTGCACATGTATCCCAGAACTTAAAGTATAATAAAAAAATAATAAAACAAAACAAAACCATACCTATCATGGGGATTCATCTTTCCTTTTTCCCTCTCTCTCTTTCTCTCTCTCTCTCTCTCCTTGTCTCCCTCTCTCTCTCTCTCTCTCTCTGTCTCTTCACTGCCCCTCCTCTCTTTTCGGTCCTGTTTTCATTTCCCTTTCTTCAGGATTCACATGATAATGTATGTGAAAGTGTTTACTATAACGCCATGTAGATAAGATGTGTTCATAAATTTACTGTCAAATGTATATATCGTTTAGAATAAACTAATTTTTAGAACATTCTATTGGGTCATTCGCTTATTGGAAATGAGTTGTGTATGCTGTGGACAAAGATCTTTATTAGATATATGTTTTGTAAGTATTTTCTCCTTGTCTAAGGCTTACATTTTCATTTTCTTAACCTTGTCTTTAGCAAGTGAAATCAGTGCTGTACAAGTAAATGGCTAACTTCAAACTCCCCGGGCAAGGCTCCCTTATTGGTAATCTGTGTGGGTTTCTTTGGAATAAATACTGCCACCATGGCCAATTGCAAGCTGAGGGGATATCAAATGGCTCACAAAACTCCTGAAAATGTAACAATTGGCTCTCACAAGCCAATGTAAGCTGGCAACAGTACACCATTGACTAAAATCCATTATTTAGTAATTCATATTGAAACTTGCCATATTTTAACATAGCAGAAAGTAATATGGTTTCTTTTGATTCAGATATTAAATATATAGTACCAAAATAATCAAGAATGAATTAACTATTTTAAGGCACATTTTACAAATGAAAATAGATATAATTATTTTAGATGCTTTCCTTCCAATAATAATATAGTCGAAGGTTTTCAAACTCCTATTCACAAAACTTTCAAAGATAGTGACACAGTTTTAACAGCAGTAAACTAGAGCGAACACTTCGGCGGTTTTCAGTTTATTCACATAGCAACCATCACAACTCCCTAACTTTAGAACACTATCACTGCAAAAAGAAATCCAAAACTAGGCCGGGCGCGGTGGCTCAAGCCTGTAATCCCAGCACTTTGGGAGGCCGAGACGGGTGGATCACGAGGTCAGGAGATCGCGACCATCCTGGCTAACACGGTGAAACCCCGTCTCTACTAAAAATACAAAAAAACTAGCCGGGCGAGGTGGCGGGCGCCTGTAGTCCCAGCTACTCAGGAGGCTGAGGCAGGAGAATGGCGTGAACCCGGGAGGCAGAGCTTGCAGTGAGCTGAGATCCGGCCACTACACTCCAGCCTGGGCGACAGAGCGAGACTCCGTCTCAAAAAAAAAACAACAACAAAAAAGAAATCCAAAACTAATGATGAGTTATTATGCAACCTGTCTTCTCCAAGTCCTGACTGCCATTAATCTACTTTGTGACATTCTGAATTTACCTATTTTAGGTCATTTTAATAAATGGAATCATATAATATGTGGCCTTTTGTGGTTATTTTATTTTATTTAGGATAAACAATGTCATTTATGTTTTTATGTGTAACAGCATTGCATTCATTTTTAATGCCCCCCAAAATTACATTGTAAAAATATAAAATGTTAAATTTTATATAACCATTGATTAGTTGATGAACTTTTGTGCTATTTCTACCTTTGGTGATTGTGAATTTTGCTACTAACATGAATATATAAGGTTTTGTTTCAATGTTTGTTTTGCATTTCTTTGGTTATACACCTAAGAGTGGAATTACTAAGTTGTATGGTAATTTTATGTTTAACTTCATGAGGACAAACAGTATTCTGAATTGGCTGTATTATTCTACAATCTCACCACTAATATATGAGAATAGCAATAATTTCACATTCTTGACCACACTTGTTATTTTCTTTTTATGTTAGCCATTATAAAGATATTAAAATGTAGTCAGAAACCTTTATGGTTTAGAATTGCATTTCTTTCATCAGTAATGATTTCAAACATCTTTTAAAGTACTTATTGGCCGTTTTTATAAATTATTTCAAAAAACATGTACTCAAATTGTCCCTGTTTTCATTGGGCAATGGACTTTTTATTTTGAGTTGTAAATGTAATTTATATATTTTGAATACAAATATATTATATATGATGTGTAAATATGGCTTTTCATTTTGTGAGCTGACTTTCTGTTTTCTTGATAATGTCTTTTAAAGTGTAAGGTTTTAGTTTTGATTAAGTGCAACACATATTTTTTCTTTGGTTGCTTGTATATTTGGTGGTATCTATAAGAAGCATTGCCAAATCTAAGGCCACAAAGATTTATTCCTGTTTTCTTCTAAGTTTTATAGGTATAACTCTTACATTTAAATCTATGATAAATTTTTAATCAATTTTTATTTGTGCTGTAAAATAGAGGCCTAGCTTTATATTTTTATCATATGGACATCCAGTTTTCCTGACACCATGAAGCTGACAGCACCATTTTTTTCATTCAATTTTCTTGGCACTCATGTGTAAAATCAGTTAATCATAAATGTAAGAATTAATTTGTAGACTCTTCAATCTATTCTAATGGTACATATAATTATCTTTATGTTAGTACCATACTCTCTAGACTACCATAGATTTTAGCAAGTCTTGTAGTTAGGATGTGTGAATGCTTTAAGTTTGTTCTTTTTCAATATGATTTTGACTTTTATTTCCTTGCACTTGCATATGAACTTCAGGATCAGCTTATCTGTACTGAAAAAAACAAAAACAAAAAAACAAAAAATCAAAACAAACAAACAAAACAGAGTAACTGGGTTTTGATAGGGACTAGATTGAGCAAGTAGATCAAATTGCAAAGGATTACCCTCTTAGTAATACTGAATCTTCCACTCCATAAACATATTTCTTTCTATTCATTATGGTCTTCCATAATTTCATTCAACAACATTTTGTAGTTTTAGTGTACATTTTTTCAATTTTTGTTAAATTTATTACTAAATAATCTTTTTCAAATTTTATTTTACATTAAGTTCCCGGATAAAAGTGCAGAATGTGTAGGTTTGTTACATAGGTATACGTGTGCCATGGTGATGTGCTGCACCTACCAACCTGTCATCTAAGTTTTAAGCCCCATATGCATTAGCTATTTGTCCGAATGCTTTCCCTCCCTTCACTCATTCCTCTTTATGGCTGCATAGTACTCCATGGTGTATATGTGCCACATTTTCTTTATCCAGTTTATCATTGATGCACATTTGGGTTGGTTCCATGCCTTTGCTAATGTAAACAATGCTGCAACAAAATACATATGCATGTGTCTTTATAGTAGAATGATTTATATTCCTTTGGGTACATACCCAGTAATGGGATTACTGGATCAAATGGTATTTCTGGTTCTAGATCCCTGAGGAATCGCCACACTGTCTTCCACAATGGTTGAACTAATTTACATTCCCATCAACAGTGTGAAAGCCTTCCTATTTCTCCACAGCCTCATGAGCATCTATTGTATCTTGACTTTCTAATAATTGCCATTCTGACTGGTGTAAGATGATATCTCATTGTGGTTTTCATTTGCATTTATCTAATGATTAGTGATCTTGAGCTTTTTTTCATATATTTCTTGGCCACATAATGTCTTCTTTTAAGAAGTGTCTGTTAATATCTTTTGTCCACCTTTTGATGAGGTTGTTTGTTTCTTGCAAATTTGTTAAAGTTCCTTGTAGATTCTAGATATTAGACCTTTATCAAATAAGTAGATTGTGAAACTTTTCTCTCATTCTGTAGGTTGCCTGTTCATTCTGATGATACTTTTTGTTTTGTTTTTGCTGTGCAGAAGCTCTTTAGTTTAATTAGATCTCATTTGTCAGTGTTGGCTTTTGTCTCAGTTGCTTTTGGCATTTTCATCATGAAGTATTTGCCCATGCCTATATCCTGAATCTTATTGCCTAGGCTTTCTTCTAGGGTTGTTATAGTTTTAGGTTTTACATTTAAGTCTTTAATCCATTTTGAGTTCATTTTTATATAAGGTGTGAGGAATGGGTACAGCTTCAGTTTTCTGCATATGGCTTGCCAGTTTTCCCAGCACCATTTAGTAAACAGGGAATCCTTTCCCTATTGCTTGTTTTTGTCAGGTTTGTTAAAGTTCAGATGGTTGTAGATATATAATGTTATTTCTGAGGTCTCTGTTCTGTTCCAGTGGTTTATATGTCTGTTTTGGTACCAGTACCATGCTGTTTTGGTTACTGTAGCCTTGTATTATAGTTTGAAGTCAGGTAGCATGATGCCTCCAGCTTTGTTCTTTTTGCTTAAGATGTCTTGGCTATATAGGCTCTTTTTTGGTTACATATTAAATTTAATGATTTTTTTTTCTAATTCTGTGAAGAATGTCAATGGTAGTTTGATGGGAATAGCATTGCATCTATAAATTACTTTGGGGAGTATGGTCATTTTCACGATATTGACTCTTCCTGTCAATGAGGATGGAATGTTTTTCCATTTGTTTGTGTCCTCACATTTCCTTGAGCAGTCGTTTGCAGTTTGCCTTGAAGAGGTCCTTCCCATGCCTTGTTAGCTGTATTCCTAGGTATTTTATTCTCTTTGTAACAGTTGTGAATGAGAGCTTATTCATCATGATTCGGTTCTATGGTTGTTTATTGTTGGTGTATAGGAATGCTTGTGATTTTTGCACATTGATTTTGTATCCTGAGACTCTGCAAAAGTTGCTTATCAGCTTGAGGAGGTTTTGGGCAGAGAAGATTGGGTTTTCTAAATATTGAATCATGTTGTCTGGAAACAGAGACAATTTGACTTCCTCTCTTCCTATTTGAATACCCTTTATTTATTTATCTTGCCTGATTGCCCTGGCCAAAACTTCCAATACCATGTTGAATAGAAGTGGTGAGAGAGGGCATCCTTGTCTTGTGCCAGTTTTCAAAGGGAGTACTTCCAGGTTTTTTGCATTCAGATTGATATTGGCTGTGAGTTAGTCATAAATAGCTCTTATTATTTTGAGATAGGTTCCATAAATACCTAGTTTATTGGAAATTATTAACATGAAGGATGTTGAATTTTATCAAAGGCCTTTTCTGCATCTATTGAGATGATTACAGGATTTTTGTCATTGATTCTGTCTATGTAATGGACTACATTTATTGATTTGGGTATATTGAACCAGCATCCCAACCTTGGGATGAAACCAACTTGATTGTGGTGGATAAGCTTTTTGATGTGCTGCTGGATTTACTTTGCCAGTATTTTATTGAGAATTTTTGCATCGATGTTCATCAGGGATATTAGCCTTAAGTTTTCTTTTTTTTGTTGTGTCTCCGTCAAGTTTTGCTATCAGGATGATGCTGGCCTCATACAGTGAGTTATGGAGGAGTCCTTCCTTTTAAATGTTTGAAATAGTTTCAGAAGGAATGGTACCAGCTCCTCTTTGTACCTCTGGTAGAATTTGACCGGGAATTTGTCTGGTCCTGGGCTTTTTTGGTTGGTAATCTATTAAATATTGCCTCAATTTCAGGCCTTGTTATTGGTTTATTCAAAAATTCATCTTCCTCCTGGTTTAATCTTGAGTGGGTGTATGTGTCTAGGAATTTATCAATTTCTTCTAGATTTTCTAGTTTATTTGCATAGAGGTGTTTATAGTAATCTTTTAGGGTAATTTGTGTTTCTGTACAGTCAGTATGATATCCCCTTTATGATTTTATATTGTGTCTATTTGAATCTTCTCTCTTTATTTTTTATTATCTTCTCTCTTTCTTCTTTATTAGCCTAGCTAGTGGTCTATTTTGTTAATTTTTTCAAAAAATCAGCTCCTGGATTCATTGATTTTTTGAAGCATTTTTCGTGTCTCTATCTCCTTCAGTCTGCTCTGATGTTAGTTATTTCTTGTCTTCTGCTAGCTTTTGGATTTGTTTGCTCTTGCTTCTCTAGCTCTTTTAATTGTGATGTTAGGGTATCAATTTGAGACTTTTCTGGTTTTCTGATGTTGGCATTTACATCTATAAACTTCCCTCTCAGCACTGCTTTAGCTGTGTCCCAGAGATTCCGGTACGTTGTCTCTTTATTCTCATTGGTTTGAAATAAATTCTTGATTTCTGCCTTAATTTCATTATTTACCCAGGAGCCATTCAGGAGAAGGTTGTTTAACTTCCATATAGTTGTGTGGTTTTCAGTGAGTTTCCTAATCCTGAGTCTAATTTGACTGCACTGTGGTCTGAGAGACTGTTTGTTATAATTTGAGTGCTTTTGCATTTGTTGAGGAGTGTTTTACTTCCAATTGTGTGGTCAATTTTAGAATAAGTGCCATGAGAAAAATGCATATGCTGTTGTTTTGGGGTGGGGAGTTCTGTAAATATCTATTAGGTCTGCTTGATCCAGACCTGAGTTCAAGTCCCGAATATCTATTTTTTAATTTTCTGTCTTGTTGATCTGTCTAATAATTGATAGCAGGACATTAAAGTCTCCCACTGTTATTGTGTGGGAGTCTAAGTCTCTTTGTAGATCTGTAAGAACTTGTTTTATGAATCTGGTTTCTCCTGTTTTGGGTGCATATATATTTAGGATAGTTAGCTCTTCTTGTTGGATTGATCCCTTTATCATTATGTAATGCCTTTCTTTGTCTTTTTTTAATCTTTGTTGGGTTAAAATCTGTTTTGTCAGAGATTGGCATTGAAATCTCTGCTTTTTTTTTCTTTTCTTTCCATTTGCTTGGTAAATTTTGCTCCATCACTTTATTTTGAGCTTATGTGTATCTTTGCATATGAGATGTGTCTCCTGAATACAGCACACGGATCAATAGGTCTTGACTCTTTATTCAATTTGCCAGTCTGTGTCTTTTATTTGGGGCATATAGCCTATTTACATTTAAGGTTGGTATTGTTATGTGTGAATTTAATCCTGTCATCATGATGCTATTTGTTTTTTTGTTTGTTTGTTTGTTTGTTTTCTGCACAATAGTTGATGCAGTTTCTTCATAGTGTCATTGATCTTTATAGTTTGGTATTTTTGAAGTGGCTAGTACTAGTTTTTCCTTTCCATATTTAGTGCTTTCTTCAGTAGCTCTTGCAAGGCAGGCCTGGTGGTGACAAAATTCCTCAGCGTTTGCTTGTTTTGAAAGGATTCTATTTCCTATTCACTTCTGAAGCATAGTTTGGCTACATTTGAAATTCGGGGTTGAAAATTCTTTTCTTAAAGAATGTTGAATACTGGCCCCCTCTCTCTTCTGGCTTGTAGGGTGTCTGTCGAGAGGTTCGCTGTTAGTCTGATGGGCTTCCCTTTGTAGGTGACCTGGCCTTTCTCTGGCTGCCCTTAACATTTGTTTCTTCATTTTGACCTTGGAGATTCTGATGATTATGTGTCTTGGGTTTGATCTTCTCGTGGAGTATCTTAGTGGTGTTCTTTGTTTTTCCTGAATTTGAATGTTGGCCTGTCTTGCTAGGTTGGGAAAGTTCTCCTGGATAATATTCTGAAGTGCATTTTCCAACTTGGTTCCATTCTCCCCATCTCTTTCAAGTACTTCAATTAATTGTAGGTTCAGTCTTTTTACCTAGCCCCATGTTTCTTAGAGGTTTTGTTCGTTCCTTTTCATTCTTTTTTTCTCTAATCTTGTCTGCATGCTTTATTTCAGCAAGATGGTCTTCAAACACTGATATCCTTTCTTCTGCTTGGTTGATTTGGCTACTGATACTTGTGCATGCTTCACAAAGTTCTCATGCTGTGTTTTTCAGCTCCATCAGGTCATTTATGTTCCCCTCTAAAGTGGTTATTCTAGTTAGCAGCTCCTGTAATTGTTTATCAAGGTTCTTAGCTTCTTTGCATTGGGTTAGAACACGCTCCTTTAGCTCAGTGGAGTTTGTCATTACCCACCTACTGAAGCCTACTTCTGTCAATTTGTCCATCTCATTCTCTGTCCAATGCTGCACCCTTGCTGGAGAGGTGTTGGGATCATCTGGAGGAGAAAAGGCACTCTGGCCTTTCGAGTTTTCAACTTTTTTTCATTAATTCTTTCTCATCTGCATGAGTTTGTCTAGTATCAACCTTTGAGGCTGCTGATCCTTGGATGGGGATTTTGTGGGGACTTTTTTGTTGATGCTGTTGTTATTGCTGTTTGTTTGCTTGTTTGTTTTTCCTTCAATGATCAGGTCCCTCTTCTGTAGGGCTGCTGCAGTTTGCTGGGTGTTCACTTAAGGCCCTATTCATCTGGTTCACTCCTATACATCTGTCACTCGAAGAGGCTGGAGAACTGCAAAGATGGGTGACTGCTCCTTCCTCTGGGATCTCTGACCTTGAGGGGCACTGACCCGATGCCAGTAGGAACACACCTGAATAGGAGTCTGACAATCCCTGTTGGATGGTCTCACCCAGTTGGGTGGCACGGGAAGGAGGACCCATTTAACCAAACACTTCAACTGTCCCTTGGTGGAGGTGGTATGCTTCTCTGAGGGGAAACCACTTGCCTGGGCAATCTGGATTCCTCTGAACTAGCAGGTGGAAAGACTAGGCCTGCTGGTCCACAGAGACTGTGGCCACCCGTGCCGCTATGGCTTAGGCCCAGGGAAATCAAAGTCCTGTTTCTGAGCCCCTGGCTGGAGTTGTTGGAGTTCCTGCAGGGAAACCCCACCTAGTGAGGAGGGATGGGTCAGGGTCAGGCCCTCTGGCCACAGTCTGCCACAGCTGGTGTGTTGGGCTGTGGAGGATACATCTTGGGACCAAGCCGTCAGCCTTTCTGGCTCCAGCAGTGGAAAAGCATTGCCTGGAGCAATAGCAATGGCTGTCGTCTTCCCCCTTCCCTGGGAGCTTAGTGTGTTAGGCAGCTCTCAGTCCCAGTGTTGGCTGTTGCCCCTCCCTGAAGAGTCTCAAATGGCTTAGACAACAGGCAGCTGCAGCTGTGGTGCTAGTCGCCCCTTCCCCAAGGAGCTCCACCAACTTAAGCAGATTCTAGCTGAGTGGCTGTTGAGAATCTGCAGGGCTCCGTGGTTGGGACCCTAGGCCTCGGTGGCATGGACTTCATGAGTTGCACAGTTCCATGGAAAAAGCTTGTTTTCTCAGTCTGGGTAGCACACTCACTCACTGCCTTCCTTGGCTGGGGGGTTGGGGCTTCCGTGCCCAATGTTGCTCTCAGGTGGGTCACCACACCACACTGCTCTTCCTTTCTCTCTGTGGGTCATGCCAGCTGCCTAGTCAATTCTGATGACAGAACCTGGATACCTCGGTTGCTGGTGCAGGGTTCCCATGCTGATATGGTTCTTTTCAATGGGAGTCTCTGATGGCTGCTGCTTCTAGTAGGCCATCTTGGCCCCGGTCCCCTTTATTCTATTGAAAATATGTCTTAATTTCTTCTTCAGTTTCTTGTGAAGAGATGTACAATTAATTTTTGTATATTTGTTTTTCCCCATGTTACTTTTTCCCAACCTATTGACATATAATTGATAATTTAAAAAGCTATATATTTAGGGTATAAAATATTATGTTTTGTCAGGCATGGTGACTCATGCCTGTAATCCCAGCACTTTGGGAGGCCGAGGCGGGAGGATCACAAGGGCAGGAGATCGAGACCATCCTGGCTAACACGGAGAAACACCGTCTCTACTAAAAGTACAAAAAAATTAGTCGGGCATGGCGGCATGCGCCTGTAATCCCAGCTGCTGGCAATGCTGAGTCAGGAGAATGGCATGAACCCCAGAGGTGGAGCGTGCAGGGAGCCGAGATCGCACCACTACACTCCAATCTGGGTGACAGAGCAAGACTCCCTCTCAAAAAAAAGTGTAAGGAACACTTATAAGCCTGGTTTTGTTGCACGTATTCATTGTGAAATGATTACCGCAATCAAGCGAATTAATATTTCCACAACTTCTCATAGTCGCCTTTTTATTTTTGTGTGGTGAAAATACTTGAGATTTATTCTCTTAGCAAATTTTGTGTATAGGATACATTGAGGACATTAAACTAAGTTAAATAAACCAGACACAGGAAGATAAATATTTTATGACCCCACTTTTATGTGAAATCTTAAAAAAAAAAAAAGTCAAACTCACATTAAGGGTAAATTGCTGGTTATCAGGTTATTAAGCTGGTTATCAGGGGTGGGAGGTTACCATAGTTAATAATAATGTATGTTAATCTTGAATTTCACAAACTTGTTAAACTCATTTGTTAGTTGTATGAGTTTTTATGGTATGTTCCTTCAGAATTTCTATATATAAAATAATGTCACCTCTGAAGAAAGATAATTTTGCTCCTTCCTTTCCAGTATGAATGCTGTTTATTTCCTTTTTTGTTGTGGTTTCCTGATAGATTGACTCTTTTTTTCTTTAAAAATTTCTGTCTTTGTCTCTAGAACAATGAATGCCATTAAGTCTTTTTCACCTGATATTAGTATTATAATCCCATTTCTCTTTAGTTTACTATTTGTATGCTATATATTTTCCATCTTTCAACCTTTTGTCTTTGAATCTAAAGTATGCCTTTTGTAGACACTGTATAGATAGATTATGGCTTTTTATCCATCCTGCCAATCTCTCCCTTTTGATTGAAGTGTTTAGTTCATTTACATTTAATGTAATTAATGATAAATTTGATTTTAAATTCACCATTTTTTCTAGTTGTTTCCTTTACCTCTTTGTTATATTTTCTTCTCCAATTCCTTTATTTCTACCTTCTTTTTTGTTAAACATTTTAGTGTAACATTTTATTCCCTTTCTGTTTCTCAGTAATTTTCCCACTGATGATTTCAGTTAGCAACTTCAAACATCCATTTCTGATTACTATTAATTTATTTTCAATAGTATTAACAAATTTGTTTCAATATAGCACCACTCCCACTCACATATTTTTATGCTGTTATGGTCACACAAATTATGTCTTTATACATTGTAAGCCCGTCAATGCAGTTTTATAATTATTTTATGCATTTTTCCTTTAAATTAGAAAAATGAAATGCTTACAACCAAATATATAATTGTGCTGTCTTTATATTTACCTGTAATCTTACTTTTATCCGTCTCTTCATTTGTTTATTTGTAATTTAAATTATTGTCTAGCATTCTTCATTTTAGCCTGAAAGACCTTCTTTAATATTCTTGCAGGGCAGGTCTAGTAGATATGAATGCTTTTTTGTTTATCTAGGAATGTATTTATTTTTTATTTTCTAAAAGATTGTTTTACCAATTGTGGGAATCATACCTGGATTTCATTGCATTCTTGGATGTGTAAATTAATCTTTTTTATCAAATTTGTGGCACTATCAGCCATTATTTCTTAAATATTATTTATACATCTTTCTCTTTTTCCTCTACTTTGGAAATCCCATTATGAATGTATCTGTATGCTTGATAATGTCCAATAAGTCTCCAAAACTTTGTCCATTCGTCTTCTTTATTTTTCTTTCTGTTCCTCAGATTATATAGTATCAATCGACTTATGTAAAGTCTGTGGACTCTTTCTTTGGCCAGTTCAAATCTGTTCCGCTCCAACAGTGAGGTGTTTTTTGTCTCATTTACTGTAATTTTCAACTCCAGAATTACTTTTCTGAATAATTTCAATATATTCATTAATGTTTTCCTTTTTGTAAGATGTCATTATCACATTTTTCTTGATTTCTTTAAATATGGTTTATTTTAGTCCTTCAAAAATATTTGTAATAGCTGATCTGAGGTCTGTCTAGTAATTCCAAAAACTGGGTTTACTCAGGGACAGTTACTATTGACTACTTTTCCTGTTATTTTTTGTTTGTTTTTGCTGGACTGAACATTTAAAAAAAATGTAATGTGGCAACTCTGGAAATCAGATCTTGCCCTCCTAGGTGTATTGCTATTTGTTTAGTGACTTTTATGGATCGACTCTGTAGAGCCTGTATTCGCTCTTATATGTGGTCACTGAAGTCTTGGCTGGTTGGCTTAGTGATTAGCTAATGATTGGACAGAAGTTATTTAAATGTCTTGAACTAATAAGTCTTTGAGCCTTTAGCCACAGGATCTGTACATGTGCTATGGCATGACTCAAATGCTCCAGCAGTTTACATTTCTGCCTTAGCCTTCACTTCCTACTTATGTGGTGCCTCAAAGTCAGTCAGAGCTGAGATATTAGGGTTTCTTCAGACCTTTCCAGCCAAAGCACACAGCCAGGCATGTGGGTATGGGCTTCAACATTCCCAGAAATATATCAGACCTTTTAAAAGTACCCTGTGAAATCTCTATACACATCCTTTCCTTTTAACTTATTTAGTCAACCTCTTGTTTGCCCCAACTGGTATTGCCATCTCAGGCAGCTGCAAATTTAAATAATCTCCACGATTTTATTTTTTAACAATTATATTGTGGAGTGTGCCCTTCTCACAAAGTTTGATCTGAATAATGCAAAACAAAGCCAGATAGCTCGAATAGTGAAAATTCTCTGAGTTTTATACATTTTGGTGACCTCTAGTCACTTTGTGCATATGCCCTAGTGGATGCTAGGCTATTGGTTTTCACAAGCATTGTTGTGAATCTGCTAGCTTTTGAGGCTATTTTTTATGAGAGGGTGAGCAGATGAGGGCAACTTAAAATACCACAAATTTTACATTTTTTAAAAAAAATTCAGCTGTAGTCCTTGAATAAACACTCCAGGAACACTTATAAACCTAGTTAATTTTCAGAATTCTGAAAAAGTTTATTTTGATGCATTTAGCAGTGGTCTTACTTTAATGGAGTAGCAAATTTTGGAAGGCCCTTTCTCTGCTATTCTGAAAGTACTTCTCCCAATAATATATTTTGATTAACATTTTCATTTTTAACTTTTACTTTATTGAACAAATGAGGTCTTTTTTCTAAAAACAGCAAAATTTGTTCCCCCATTAAAATTGTAGTATAGGGCCTTAATCAAAAGAATAAGAAAACATTACCTACTACTAATAAATTTTAATTTCAGAGGTCTTAGCACTGCTATAGTTTTCATATAAAACATTTATTCAAATATAATTTTTATAATGTTTTTAACTTAAGAAATTCTTCTATAAATAATTTTAAAGTAATATAATAATATATGCCATTTACTGAACATTTAAAATATGGCAAGCACTGTGATAAGCATGTTAATTCTAATATATTGAGCAAACATTTTCCAGGTATTAGACACTAGACATACTTGGTCTTTGTTCTCATGGAGTGTCATTCTTATGAAAGGAGTAAAATAAATAAATATGAACATGAGCAAGATAGTTTTAAAAAGGAACAACATACTGACACAGTAAGTAGTTGAATATGTGCTAATTTAGACTGTGCATCAGGGAAGATATCTTTCAAGGAGTATCAGTTTAAGTGAGATGTGAAGGACAGGGTATGGACAGCTATGACACATATATTTGACACAGAATTTTCACACCCAGAAAATGTTTAATGCTCTATGCAAAAACAAGTTAGCTGTATTCACAAAATAGAAAGGTAACCCTGGTGGCTGATATACAGTAAGAGACAATAAGAATAGAATTCAATGGAGGCAGAGATATAGGCAATGACAAATTATGCCTGACAATAAAGAGAGATTTGATTTTAACTTAAGTATGAGGGGAAAATGCCAGAAAAATTTAAACAGAGGAATAATATTTTCTGATTTTCTTTTGCATAAATGTTTTTAGCTACTTTGCAGTCAATGGCTTACAGGCATTTAAGAGCAGAAAAAGGAGTCAAGTTAGAAAACTGTTGCAATATTCAATTCATCCAATTTCTCTATTGGTTGTTCTGCAGAAATTGGGTATATTGTGTAGAAAAATAGGATAAAATGCAGATGCAATAGCAGATAGAGCTTTTGGTCATATAAAATGGTGGGAAAAGAAAAAATCAATTGTGACTGCTGGATTTTCAACTGAGTAGTTTAAAAGGTATCATTGGCAATAATAAAAATAGGATAAATAGGAAACAAATTTGGTAGGCTGTTGAAAATCAAGTCATCTGCTTGACAATATTAAATTTGAGGTCCTTAAGAAGGACTAGCTACTTATCTTGGGGATCCCAGTGTAAAATGAGTATGTAGAGTGCTTATTTATAAATTAGTAATGATTTCAATATGATGATAGCAGAACATTAAACCAAATATAGATAACTTTTAAATTCAAGGGTCTGTATGACTGCATGCCCAGGATGAAGCCACCCTGGCCTATTAGACAGCCAAGAACAGAATTCCACAAGACAATTGCAGTTATATGCTTTGGGTTCTGACAACACCAATCAGAGGCAAAGTTATCCAATTCCAAGTGAGCTATTCACACAGCATAGACCAGGTCAGAAGATAAAATTGAGGTTATCAGCTTATAATGCTGTTAAAGTTTAATTGTAGCAATGGAAGAAGTCTATGAGAAGGTGAATAATTTTTTTATAATAGTAAAAAATTTTATCCAACATAAATAGAGGGAAGAAAAAGAATCTGAATAAAGATATTGGGAGGGTGATAGATTTGGAAATATAAAGATGAGAGAGTTTATATAGTAAATCATTTGTTTCCAGAGGAAAGCTGAAAACCAACTTATTGGCAGAAAATGTGTGTGTGCTCAAGTGCACTGCATGTGTCTGGTATATAGATGAATAAATCAGATAGAGATTTAATGACCTAGAAGAATGTCTGAAATAACCATTTTGGGGGATGAAAGAGCAAACAGAAAAATTTAGTGGGTATGTGAGACACTACTGGGTTCCCTCTTGAGATTTAGGGTAATTGTTTTAAAATGATACCAGTCAGCATACTTTAAGTTTGTGTGTAGTTTACTGCACCTACACAGGTGCAGATACCACATAGACTGATTCAGGGATTATAAGAAGGGGAGAGCAGGGCAAGGGGATTGAGGATAAGTGCAAGGAAGTGCCTATTGAGATGGGTTGTGGAAACGTAGCTGCATAAGAAAAGATGTGCAGAGCTATGGTTAATGAAATTACGGTAGAGTCCGTGGAGCAGATATTATGATACGGATGAGAAATTGGGGTTGGAGGTGGTTTCTAAAACAAGGAGAAAGGAGAAATGATTTGGAAATGAAATTGTAGAAAAAAAGACTATTACTACCTTATTAAAGCCTTAATGGTAGATATTTCATTGAAGAAGTCACATTGGGAAAGTTTGCAAAGACGTAGAGGAGCTGAGAATTGGCTCTAATTAGTGAATATTCAGAGCATCAAGGTTATTGAAAATGATGATGAGGAGAATGAAAATGATTGATTGATTGATTGATTGATTTGGGTGAGTGGGAGTTCTTTGTTTATGTCACATAAGCAAAGATGTGACACAGAGAATAACTCTTTGAGTCTAGTACAGGAATACTGAGGATAAGTTCAAACCCAAAATCCTGGGGTGGCTGGTGACAGACTTATCTTGAACTATGTAGTGAGAATCAAGGTAGTGATTTAATCACAGCGTTCCTTTACTGGTTTGGTCTGCAGTGCCTAAACAGGTGAGGGGGCATGCATGAAACACAGGTATCGGTGTAGGCCTATAGCTTTAAATTTATGATGTCATTTAAATATCAATATGGCTTTATGAGGTAAACTCAATTTTTTTCTGCATTTTCTGTGGAAAAAGAAACTTATTGGGAAAAAAAGTAGAAAATCTCAAACAAGCAAAATTCAGCAGCTGGCATTAAATCCAGGATTCAAACCCATGTCTCTGACTCTAGAACCTTTAACCATCATGCAAACTCTTTCTCTTGTGATCTCATCTTTGAAGTGCAGAATGATGCTGGTAGGTAGCTAAACCAGATATGGCTATTTTGCTCTCATCTTCCAGACGTTGAAATTGAATCAGTTGATGAGAAGTGATTTTCCAAGCATACAGGTAATAAATGACCCAGCTAGGACTTGAACACATGGCCCAAGACCTTCAGAGTAAATAAAGTAAGGGCTTTTAAGATTCTAAATAAACAATACATTATGAGACATCCTCTTGTTTAAAATGCTGCTTGTTTTTTCTGGGTCTGAAACACTCTGTGAATTTAAACCTCTAGCTCAAAGCAAAAAGTCAGAAACTGTCTACTTGTGACTACTTTTGTCTTACAATAGAATAGGGAGAAAGGGATTAAATGAAAAGTTCCCATAGATTCCAGGGGGTTTGTCTGAGTGTAAAAGTGCTGTGGTGACTGAATGTATTTTATATATTGTAGCATTTTAAGATCTTGGGAGTATTACAAGTAAATGATTTAACTACTTTCAGCTGTCCTGTAAGTTGTTCATAGTCACTGATTTTGCTTTTCAGATGAGCATAATAAAGTTCTCAATATAGCTCTTTCAATAGCAACAGCAGTGCTGACTCTTCAGTATGAGACGGCTCAGTCACACAGGATATCTTCACATCCAAGCACAGCAAAAATAAAAAAGGAATGAAAGTCCATGCAGCGGCTGCCTTGTATGTCTTTGGTTTCATTTTTGTTAGCCGAAGGCGCTGAGTCTTTGAAAAGTTTGATACTTTTAAACAAATTTCTTCTGGTATCCATGGCTTCTGACCTCAGAAATTCTGAAGAAATGACAATTTTTAAAATTGGCAGTTTATTTTCTTAGGTCTGATTTACAAACCAATTCTGATATTGTCAGATTAAAATGTGACAACTGAAAAAAATGTATTAATACTATCGATTGACCTCCACCAATGAGTTAAGGTATCCTTGTTGATTTATAAGAACATCTGTGTCCTTGTCTGATTTTGATGACTAAATGTGTGATCTTCTCTTAAGAAAATGTATAAGGTAACAAGGCAATAAGTAGTGAAAGAAGGGCCGAGGCCAGGAATTAGATCATCTGGCATGGTCAGTGAATATCAATGTTACCTTAGTTGTCTCTCCTTTCTGGGATTTGTGTTCAACATCAGTCAAACAACTTCACGTAATAGAGACGTGTTAAACGTAGAAATCATCAGAAGATTTTTAATAAGAAGTTATGAGTAAATGGTTTTAATTAAAGGCTCTATTATATTCAAAGCATTTTTTTAAGTATCCTGCCTTGAGCTGCATTAAATTTTTATGCACAACCATTAAAGAACCCACCAAACAAACAGGGCAGAGTGAGTAAGTGATCTGTTAATTCTATTGTTCCCCATTTCCTCTTGACAGGCAAATGAGAATGATCAAGGGCAGAATGTTAACGCTTAGATAACCATAACATTCACAGCTATTAGAGGAGATACCAGTCTAAAGAGATTCAAGGGAAGAGAAGATGGTGCACATTGCCTGTAAGAGTTGAATTGATGTCTGTTGACACTATTGGCAGAAACTTCCCATTTTGGTTGAAAGTATTTTGCCAAAGGAGGTCACAAGGATTTTTTTATTTGAAGAGATGTTCTTTATGTATGTGTTTTTAAATAAAAGTGAGTCACCATAATAATAGTTACTGTATTTTTTAAAATTTTTCCCATGTGTTAGGTACATATTAAACATTTCAGAGGTTACTGCATAGTAAATATATAACAATAAATGCGTAATTCACTATTGGCCAATATTTTATAAGATTTTATATTTCTGTATCCTATAAAATTGAACTTTATCTTATATAAACATTTAAGATAGAAAATATCAAAAGAATGGAACATTAACACAAACATCAATTTCCTCAATATCACTTAAAATTGAAAAATAATAGTACAAATATTTAATATTTACATTTTTAAAATAAAGATTTAAAATGTATAAAGCATGAATTGACTATTTGATTATTTGATATTTAATGACAAATATTTCTTTTTTTTTTTTTTTTTTTTTTTTTTTTGAGACGGAGTCTCACGCTGTTGCCCAGGCTGGAGTGCAGTGGCGCGATCTCGGCTCACTGCATGCTCCGCCTCCCGGGTTCCCGCCATTCTCCTGCCTCAGCCTCCTGAGTAGCTGGGACTACAGGCGCCCGCCACCGCGCCCGGCTAATTTTTTGTATTTTTAGTAGAGACGGGGTTTCACTGTGGTCTCGATCTCCTGACCTTGTGATCCGCCCGCCTCGGCCTCCCAAAGTGCTGGGATTACAGGCTTGAGCCACCGCGCCCGGCCTGACAAATATTTCTCACGTTGAAATATTCTTGGATTTTGTGCTGATGTTGGTCTGATTGTTGAGTATGTCTAAAATCATCTTCAATTTGGGCATTAGGGGCTGAGTGTGTTGGCTCACGCCTGTAATCCCAGCACTTTGGGAGGCCAACGCAGACAGACCACCTGAAGTCAGGAGTTCAAGACCAGCCTGGTCAACATGGCAAAACCCCAGCTCTACTAAAAATATAAAAAATAACCAGACGTAGTGTTGGGCGCCTGTAATCTCAGCTACTTCAGAGGCTGAGCAGGAGAATCTCTTGAATCTGGGAGGGGGAGGTTGTAGTGAGCTGAGATCTTGCCACTGCACTCCAGCCTGGGAGACAAGAGCGAGACTCTGTCTCAAAAAATAAATAAATAAATAGATAAATAAATATAAAAAATAAATTGGGCCTTAGGGTACATATTGCTTCATGTAAGTGCAATACTTTTTTAAAAATAAATACAGGCCAGACGTGGTGGCTCACACTGGTAATCCCAATACTTTGGGAAGCTGAGGCAGGCAGATCAACTGAGATCAGCAGTTTGAGACCAGCCTGGCCAACATGATGAAACTCCATCTCTACTAAAAATACAAAAATTAGCCAGGCGTGGTGGGCACCTGTAATCCCAACTACTCGGGAGGCTGAGGCAGGAGAATCACTTCAACCCGGGAGGCGGAGATTGGAGTGAGCTGAGATCGCGCCACTGCACTCCAGCCTGGGCAACAGAGCGAGACTCGGTCTTTAAATATATAAATAAATAAATAAATATCTGTTCATCTTGATATTGGTTTTGTCATTACAATTGATACTGCTTTTCGTAATTCAGATTTTACATAGGGTTCTGACTTCATGTCAGTATGTCACATAAACATCTCCACTGTTTTCTTTTTTTATTTCTTCTACTGAATTAGTTACAAAAAACTGTTGCCTACAGTGAATATCCACATGTTGGAAAACATCAGCAAAGATTATTTGGTAGCATTCAAATAATAGAACATTTTAATTTTCTAGTAAAATTAATGGTACTACATGAAATGTCTTGTCAAAATTACATATTTAAGCACTGACTTTGCTTCCAATATTTATGTCTGAGAAAACACTCATATGATTGGTATGAAGTATACTATTTATATAAATTTATTGGTATTTGATGTATTTGAAAAAATAGCTCATTGTTCACAGGGCCACAAACACATATTTATAATATTGCAATAGCCTCAAGCAAGAGCAACTGATTAGATCCTGTGGTTTCCTTTCTTTCCTGAAATACCAACCTTAAAATTGACTTCATGTATTATGCTGTATTTCTTATGTTGTTTTCTCCTCTTGCTTTTGACTTCATATCAAGGAATTCTTTTAATCAAGTAACATTTCTGCCTTTGTTTTCATTCTCACAGGATAATTGGAATTTTTTTCTAATCTTAATTTCCTGACAGCTTTTTCTTAGATTTGACAAATTCCTGAGAAATGACAACAAACAATTATCTAGTAAAAGCATTATAAGTTTAAGCAGTATATATTGTATTATATGGGAAACATGTTAATAATATATGACATGTATTAAACACCAATGATATGCATTAAAATTTTCTTTTTTACTTTTTAATGAAAGATGTTCAAGATAAAATATTTTTGTTTTTGTTTTGAATCAGAATATAACTAGCATAACAAATTGTTTACAACAATTTTAATTCAATTGAAGCAATATATTTGGAGGACTGATTTTGTGCCAAGTATCCTGAATCTTTACCCTTCTCTGTTAGTATTAAAATACACTTTCTATAATCCTAACTTAAAACTATTGTTATGGACTGCATGTTTATGTCCCACCAGAATTCATACATTGAAACCATAATCCCCAGTAGGATGGTACTAGGAGGTGGGGGGGTTGGGAGATAATTTAGGTTAGATTAGCTCATGAGGGTGGGTTCCTTAATGATGGGATTGATGTCTTTATAAAAAGAAGGGAAAACAAAGCATCACTCTATTTATGTGCGCAATCAAGGAAGACCACATGAGGACACAACCACGAAAACAGCCCTCACCAAGAGCCTGACTGCCAAGCTGACACCCTGATCTTGGACTTCTAGCCTCCATCACTGTCAGAAATAAATTTCTGTTTTTTAAAGACACTCAACCTCAGGTATTTTGTTTTAGCAGCCTAAACTGAATGAGACAACTCTAATTTATTGCTCCTTTTCTCTATCCCTTCACAGAGAAGGTTCACAATACAATTCTTACATCCTTTCTTCATGCCCTTGCTTCCTATTTATTCTTTCACAAAATTACCTTATGGTGTTTTTTTAAAATTTGATATGTTTCTTATGAACAATTTCAGAAGCTAATAGGTGTACAAAGAACAACCAACATTCCACCACCTAAAGATACCCTTCAAATTTAGTGAATTTAATTTCAAATAACTTATAATACAGACTTGCAGATTGAAAGAATGACTCTCCTTTTTGTCTTACAAATGGTTAGGAATATCCCTATTTTTCTGTGACCTGCCTATGACTTTTTTCATTGCTCTAATAAAAAACACTTTGGATAGGTTTTCCAATATTATGGCAAGTATTTTTAAAGAATTCTATTTCATGGTGAAACTCTAAAAGGGTATATATCAGCTTTCAGTTTTCTTCCTTATTT
This sequence comes from Macaca nemestrina, assembly GCF_043159975.1. Lineage (NCBI taxonomy): Eukaryota > Metazoa > Chordata > Mammalia > Primates > Cercopithecidae > Macaca > Macaca nemestrina. The sequence goes on along the minus strand of NC_092128.1, from coordinate 79,782,660 downwards.
TGATTTATGCTTCAAAATATTTGTCTAGGAGGCTTCATTGCTGTAGGTTCGTATTATGAGCTTGTTTTTAATGTACGTGTGTGTGTGTGTGTGTGTGTGTGTATTTAGCTTTATGAGGCTTTTAGTGATATTAAAATGGGAGAAAGCGTAGTAAAAATAAACTGTACTCTTTCATGTTTCAAAGAAACACCCTTATTTACTCTTCAATGTCTGAAATCTCACTTGAACCTTTCCTACCATATCACTGAAGTTGTTCTTGTTGGAGCAATTACTGATCTTACCAAAATACAATTGAAATGTTATAGACCTCATCTTGCTTGGAGTCTTAGCATCATTTTTTGCTGTGCATTGTTCCATACATCTGGACATCAACTGTCTTCTCACCTTAGTTTTTCTCCCTGTAAGATCTCATCCATTTCTATGGTCTTAAATATGACCTATTTTGCATGCATGTATCTTTCAATTTTTTTAAAAAAAGTGTTCTCTTCTCTTTCTCAGTGTTCACTTTCTAGTTATATAGTACTTCACTATTACATGGTTAAGGGCTGGGAGTCCTCTAGACTTATCTTTCTTTGTCATCTAGAACAGGAACATTTTCTTCAGCCTTTTAGGTTATACCATCAAAATATACTGAAGTCTCTACTTTCCCAATTTTTCTGCTGCCGCTGTATTCCAATCCAGCAACATCTCTAACCTAGACTAATATCGGTGTGTGTTCTAGTTGGACTCTAAACTGCTTTTCTGTCTCTTGCCAACCTGTTCTCTACAGAGCAGATAATTTCTAAATCTCAATACAATGATTTAAACCCCATCTTTAAATTCCTTCAAGATTCTTCATTCAACTTAGAGCACATCTAAAATCCTTAACATGGCCAACAAATTGCTGCATGATCTGCCATCTAATTCATCAATCTTATATTCTATTTCACTCTGTCTTTCTCTTCTGCCATAATGACCTTCTTTTCACTCTTTGACTGAGATCTTTCCACCTTCATGATATTTCTGCATGGAATTCATTTACATAGAATGCTTCCCTTGACCCATTCTCTATGACCTTCATTCCTACATATTCTTTTACCCAGATCAGTTGCACATTGTTCCAAGAGAGCTTTCATTCCCAGATATTCTTTTACCCAGCTCAGTTGCATATTGTTCTAAGAAGGCTTTCCCTGATACTTCAATTCAAATTAAGTTCCCTAATGAAATATGAACTTGACTTTCATAGCATTTTTCATTACTTTATCATTTATCACCTCCATGAGGGGATCCACCATGTTTATTTTGCTTATCTCTATACACTCACTATCTAGCACAGTACCTGGCATATAGTAAGAGGACAGTATTTCCTAAGTGAATATGTGCATTCATCTGTTGAATACCTGCCTTTCATGTATTGAATGATTAACTGAATGAATGGCACTATACTAAGTATAGTCTCTACTTTTGCAAAATTTACAATTGTACATGCTGATAAAACATAATTCATATCGATATCTTAAATATTCAGAATGAGAATAAAATCATGCTATAAAATAGTTTGCAATAAAATACGAAAGAATTTGAAAATTCTAATATAACCAAATATTCACCTTCAAACATACTTGAACTTACTAACATACTCATCAAGTAGGTTAATCTATATCAGTAAAGATCTTAATACAAATAATTGATTCATAAATCTAATGATTCTATTCATTACTTATATTTAAATCATTATAGTTTCCAACATTAAATAAAGCCTAGGAAAGTTGGTCTACTAAATGAAACATTTTCAATGTAGAGTGATCTGCCACCAAGTACCAATTTAAAAAAATATGTTTAAAATTCTGATTCAAGTACTCCATTAATTTCAACAAAGAGTATAATCACCTTGAAGCAGAAATAGCATCTTTTTTTTCTGAGGACCTACTATTTATAAAACAATCTAATTTTAGAAACAACAAAAATCATTCAATTTGTGTTGAGCTCTTACTATGCACATGTTTTATGGTACTTAATGTTAATTATTCCTCCTAATATATGTTGAAGAAGGTCACATTATAACATCCTTACTATAGGTTATGAAATTGATGCTAAAGAGATCCAGTAACTATACCAAAGATGCACAGCTAAGTTGACTTTTATAAAGAGAATGTAATAAACATTGGGTTATTCTTCAAAGCAAAGGGAAGAAAAAGAAATGGCATTGAAATTTTAAATATAAATGTAATCTCATCTCTATACTATACTAAATTAATGTATATTTTTATTTTATTATAAATTGAAGTCTAGTATTATTGTAACTAAACCAAATGCTATCTTTAAATAAAGTGATGGTGTAAAATGTTGTGAATTTGTTTTTATTGGAGTAATGCAAACTGAACATGTAACAATTTTAAATTTAGTATTTTAAATAATATCTCTCAATTCCAACTTGCCAGCTACAGAAATGCATATGGCAGTTTTACCTATCAAATTTAGATAGACCAAATACAGTGGTACATATATGATAATATTTAATAATATATAATAAAGAAGCTACTAAGATAATTAAGACAAATTATTTTCACCTCATATGCACAAAAACAATAACAGGAAAATATCAATCAAAAGACATAATGGAACATTTTCCAAGTAACTGATATTATATCATAGCATATGAAAACAAAACCAAATGTGGGGATTATTTATTGTTGCTAACTAATTTAAGGAAACAATCATCAAAATTTTATGAATTTAAAAATTAGATATATATTGGGTAGAATAAAGTTTATTCATCAACATACTGAAGTTTGATAGCCTTGTTCTTGGATGTTTCAAAGACAAGGGACACTTTTGTAAACACTGTCACATGAGCAGCAGTTTCAAAAATATTTACCTTAGAGATAAATATTGGTTCATATATTAATGCATAAGGATCCGTACTAAAATGATTTTACCATAATATTGTCAAACTTGAAAAAAAAGTCCATTGGGCCAGGGATCAGGTAAATTTCATTTGAATATCAAATTTCATAAAATTCCTCTTGCAGTATATTTTTTAAATAGAAACATGAAATGCAGAAATACTAGTACATAATGTAAAACTATTTTGATATACTATTTGAGTTGTTTGTCCTTTCACATTTTTGTCTTCCCCTTGCGTTTGGTGTGTGTTCCACTAAAAAAGAAATTTATAAGACAATATACATCTTACGTATATTTTCTACGTCATCAGCATCTATTTAATAAGCCATCTCATCTGAAGTTCTTTTGGTGGGTATATTTATGTGTACATTTTGTGTTCTCTCTCTCTCTGTCTCTCTCTCTCTCCTCCATCTCCTCACCTCTCCTTTCTCTCCCTCCCTTTCTTTCTTTCTTCTATTTTAGAAATTTATAACTAAAGAAAATATCTTCATCTTTTCTTTAGGTTTCAACCTTAGTACCTGGTGATTAAGCTAACAGAAAGAACACTTTACAATTGCTCCTACTGACACCAATAAGAAAATGTGGCAGTTCTCTTCATTTGGTTCACAACTGATAATACCATACTTATAAACTAAATATCAGTATTTTTAAAATAATTCATGATTAGAACACCTGCATTTTAAGATTTTTTTCTGCTTATATTCAAAAATTAGATACATAGAGTTTTATCTGAAATGTCAGAATTGCGAGATGCACCATTTATCAAATGGAAAAAGAAAAGAAGTAACACTCTGGAATTTCATGACTCTCCTTTTATAGTTCTTCCATGGACTCACTTGTGACCTTCAGCAAATGGAGCTCAGTTGAGCTGACTGTAAAACGAGTATAGTCATACTGACCTGTCTACCAGTGGTGTTATAAGACTCAATAAATCAGAGCCTCCACAGTTCTTTAAGGTTCTCAGATGAATTGTGTTATACAAGGGTGAAATGTCAGAGTAGAAAAACTGCTTGTGCCTTTTATACGTCGGTTATTACCAAATGGCCACAACAAAATAGTATCAATAGTATCACCTCACACCTTTATAAAATTATTCCCATTTTCTGAAACTAAATAGTTCAGCCACATAAAAATATGATGCTTAATGAATTGTGTTAACCTCAAAAAGCTATTTCATTATCTCAAGTATTCAATAAAACTATGTTGCCTTGTTATCTCCGATAACATAAATAAAGCTTTTTAAAACAAATTATGGATTAATAAATGCATTTTATGTATTTGCATGTTTCAGCATCTTTGCTTGTTTTTCAGATATGTTGTTGGGTGTTAATAGCTATGTTGTCTTTGCCAACCCAATATATAAGAAGTTGGTAGTATATTTTCAATCATCTATATTCAGAGTTCAAATTAATTTTACTTTGATTTTTTTAAACATCCACTGATTAAACTTAAGGAGCTAAACATCTTAGGCATTTAACTTCAGTGTTGTGTCCTCCCTTATCAGAGCAAAATTGGGCATTTTCCTATGCACAATAGAGGAAAAAAAGCAATTACTATCAATCAGTGACTAAGCAACAGATTGGAGTATTTAGAAAGACTCATTCATACACAGATTTGCAGCAGTGTTCAGCTCTTCTGATTAGATTCCATAGATTTTAAATTGTAGCTAATTAGGCTGTCATAGGTTCATTAATGGCTCTACTGATTCAGCACTCCCTCACCTGCATGCATATTAAAGCTCATTAGCTCCCTTGTCTAAAATACCACCTGCATTAATTGCTGCCGATGCACCAGGACTCTTCAGAAGGCTCTTCTGACAACGATGCTACCTGCTTGTAGTGCCCCGTGCCCCAGATAGCTCTTCAGGAGAGCTCACACATAAAGTTCATGGTGCTGCACACGTGGTGAGACTGCAGCTGTTGTAAGGGCAGTCAAGCCTGTTTTACGCTTAACAGCAGGATATAAATAATTAGTGATGCCTGTGCTGTAGGGCTTAACACAAGGCCAGTGTATCCCATTCTAAGCTTCTACTAAACCATCCCTCTCTACAAAATAAGCTCCCAAATCGTCTTTCTTTTGATTCCTGATTCTGTAAGCAGCTCCCACAAAATGCTAAGACTAAGCCAGAAGAGGAGGAACACTGTAGCTTTCTTTTAGTTCATGTCCTTGGTCTCCTGTGTATGTGAGATGAGCCCCTGGATAGGGCTTTTGAAATGATCTCAGTTCATAGCTGCCTGAATCAGTTACCAGCATCAATTAACTAATTATGACCTCACGTGTTTTAAAATATCTTTTATCCCTAAAGTCAAAATAGCCTTTTATTTATTTGTTTATTTATTTATTTACTTGGATATTCATTCCCTCAAAGAAGCATCTTTGTAGCAAAAGAATGTGGAATTCAGAGTTACCAACAGAATCTGATGAAAAATATTACTACTCATGTTAAGACAGAAATTCTACTAAGAATGAGCTGGTAAAAATGATAATAGTTTTGAAGTTGACTAATGATAAAAGTAAGCCTTACTTTCCAGCCCTTTTGTGTGTGTGGTTTTTTTTTTTTTTTTTTTTTTTTTGAGACAGAGTCTCTCTGTGTCGCCCAGGCTGGAGTGCAGTGGCACGATCTCGGCTCACTGCAAGCTCTGCCTCCCGGGTTCCTGCCATTCTCCCGCCTCAGCCTCCGGAGTAGCTGGGACTACAGGCGCCCACCACCACGCCTGGCTAATTTTTTTTGTATTTTTAGTAGAGACAGGGTTTCACCGTGTTAGCCAGGATGGTCTCGATCTCCTGACCTCGTGATCCACCCGCCTCGGCCTCCCAAAGTGCTGGGATTACAGGCTTGAGCCACCGCGCCCAGCCCCTTTTGTGTTCTTTAATTCTTTCTTCTTGGTGCTAGATCTTTTAATAGTAGGCTGCTACCAACTGCTAGTTATGACTTCTGGGTATTTCTGTGTCTTCCAAATTTATTATTGTAGTGACTCTTATTTGAGGGTTTCAATAATTGAGCGGGTCAAATTACAAGAAAATTCTATATTTTTATATTTATATATAATTGAGAAATCTTTCACTGTTTGCCTAATTTAAATCAACAAACAATAATGAGTAATCAAATTCCATACTTCATATAAATATATGTTAATTATGACTCTTCTATATGCATTGTGTTTTCAGTGATCAGTAACTTAATATAACTTATCCCTGGGAAATAAAAAAGAATTATGAGAAAATGGGAAAATAAAGCAAAAATACATCCAGAAAATGTGCTTTGGGTCATAATAATGTAAGTTATTTTCAGATTATAGATAATTTTAGATATTTATTTTTTACTATTTATTTTATGTATCATTTCAGTTTCAATCCATAGGATTTAAAAATAAGATAATTTAATAAAAATGTTAAAGCAATAAAATTATAAGTGAAGTTTCATTGTATGGGTATCTATAGAATTAAAAGAATGCATTTATGCACGTTATATTCCTCTGGCTATATTATTTTATATAATGAAATTAATTCAATAATATTTATTGGATAAATTATTAATAATTTAATAGTATTTAATACTTATCAATGTTCCCAGGTGCCTTAGTGAACTCCTGTTATTTATCAGCTTTAATATTTCACTTGGCACAGGAGTTAATAGAAGTCAACAGCTACTTAAAAAGATGAGGCAAGAGGACTCCACCAAATTCATAGTTATAAACAAATAAAACTATCCCTCTAGGTTTTATTCCTATCCCACTCCGATTGCATCACTAGTATGGATGCCAAAATAAGAGAATAACTATCAATATATCTTGCTTCACAAGTTAATAGATAACTTATAAACTTTAGTTATATCTGGAACAGATACATTAGTAAAATATATAATCATTTGTTTCAAGATTTTTCAGCCATTTACTCCAAACCCTGGCCCACTGGATCTCAGATATTAATTACCTTGTAACTTCCATAATTTCTTAGAGGTAGGTACCCATCCTTCAAGAACATTCCCAGCGCAGGGCTCCTCCGAGACCAAGTCTTCAAATTTACAGTTGATTATTGGTGTTTTGTTATGGCTGAGGAACTACAGTGCTTTTTTCCATATGGGCCAATTTTAAAAGATTTTAAATTTCAGAATGTGGAAATTCATTACTGAGTGCAGCCTTTAGTTAAAATGTGAAGGGATGTTTTTTGTTCTCTGTATATAAACCCTTGACGAACATGGCGAGCATAAAAAAGCTAAAAGTAGTTTATTTCACTTTCTGCAGTGTAATGAACTAGATGCTCAGGAGCAGGCTGGGGACTGGGGAGCTCCTACTGCAAATTAACTACATTCTGTGCTGTAGGTTATCAGGAGGGTGTGGAGGGCTTCCTCAATGCCAAGTCCCCAGGATTAGTTGACTACATCGCTCCACTAAAAGCCGCAGTTCAAGTCACAGGAGCTTTCCACGCTGGTATGACATCACCAGTCTCTCTTAATACTTTGGTTCTTTCTATTACTAGACTGAGGGTCTTATGCTATTTCTTACTGGTTTGATTTGATTTGTTTTCTAAATTCTGCCAACACCTTTGCAAATTTTGTTTTCACAAAACTCTCTTCCACCCCAATTTGAGTTTGTCCTCTGTGTCTTCTCCGGCCCGTGATTTATATTGAGAGATATTCAATAAATGTTTGTTGAATTAATAAATAATAAATACATACATTATATTATTCAAATAATTTTATTTTGTTTAATTGATCATCTGCTTTATATCACTTTGTTCTATTTTTATTTCTGCTCTTAACTCTATTTTTTTATTTTCTTCAATTTATTTGGGTTATTTTTTATTTAACCTCTTAAGTATATTGCTAAAATAAATGTTTGTTCACTTTATTTTCTAATATAACATTTAAAACTGTACCCTTACTACAGACACCATCTTATCTGCATCTGATTTTTTAATTTCTAACTATTTTTCTCAGTTTATATTATAATACTTTTTAGACCAATAAGTTATTTGGATGTATATATTTTTACCCAAATTTATACACTTTTGTTTAACTTTTTCTGATAGTTTTAATTTAATTTTGTTTTACTCAGAGGAAATGGTACACAATTTTCATATCATTGATGCTTGTTACATTTTTTAAAGTTCTTTTTTTTCTCTCAGTGTTTCAGTTTGTCATCAGTTGCTTCTTTCAAGTTCACTCATCTAAAATGTCTAATCTCCCATTAATCCTGTTTGGTCTGTTTCTCATCTCACATATTCCAATTTTCATCTCTAGATGTTTTCAGTTATTTTTATACCTTCCATGTCTCTACTAACTTCTTGAACATCTGGAATACAGTTACAGTAACAATTTTGATATCCTTTAATATCCTGATTCTAACATCTCTTTCATGAAAGTTATGGGTCCTTTGAAGTTAGTTACTTTTTCTCCTAAATCATATAGTCCTGCTTGTTTGCATTCCTGGTAATGTTTGATTGGACATTGTAAATTTCACCTTTTAGGTTCCTAAAATTTATTTTAATTGACAAATAGTAGTTGTACATGTTCATGGAGCACATAGTGTTGTTTTGATACCTAAAATGTATAGTGATCAGATCAGGGTAATTAGCATATTCATCATCACAAACATTGATTATTTATTTGAGTTGGAAACAGTTGATGTTCTCCTGTTTCATATATTCAGAACATTGAATGTTTCCTGTATATATGAAATGTTCAATGTTCTCCTGTTTCATATAATTTTTTTTGTTTAATTGATCATCTGTTTTATATCACTTTGTTCTATTTTATGGGTCCTTTGAGAACACTTAATGTTTCATATATATAGGAGAACATTGAATGTTTCCAACTCAAACAAATACTCAAATAGCTATTTGAAACTGTATACTATTATTAACTATAGTCATCTTACTCTGGTGCAGAACGCTTGACCTTATTCCTCCTATCTAGATGTAATTTTTCAAGCTTTAACCCATCTCTCCCTATCCCTTCCTTCTCACTACCCTTCCCAATCTCTACGTGGAATTTTCTTTTATTTCTGTAAATATTCTTGTGCTGTTAGGGAAATACAGTTAAGTTACTGAAAGCCATTTGTTTTTTTTCTAATCTTGCTGTTAAGATATATTAGACAAGACACAAGCAATATTTAAGGCAAGGCCTAATTATTTCTTATCACTTAAATGCAAGATACTTCTGCATAATCTACCCAGTGCTCTGTCAACTATGAGCTTCTTCTGTCTAGCGGGTGGAGATAGGCGCAGACACTATTTTCTGCCCTGTGTGAGCTCCAGGTACTCTTCTTTCTAATTCTTTTGAGGTGATCTATTTCACAGCCTCAGGTACTTTCCTTATATAAGTCACAAGTATATGTTGATCACTACTCTGCAGAATATTCATGGAATACTCGATAAGCCTCCCAAGTTCCCTGTGCAACTCTTACCTCACCAGTACTCTGATATGTGAATATTAGCCACTTACTCTCCTCAGATTCCCAACTATGTCTTCTGAACTCAGAGTTCTCAAGGCTTAAGAACTTCCAGGCTTCCTTGCACCTGCCATAGGGCTGGAAACTCTCAAGGTAGTCAACTGTGGTAGCTGTAGAACTCACTTGTTTCCCATCTCTCAGGGCTCATTGTCCACTAATGCATGATGTTAAGTGTATTAAAAACCAGATTTTCATACACTGTTTCCAGTTTCAAGAGGCAGAGTCAGTTTGGCCTCTATTCATTCATTATAGGTGTAAGCAAGCGATCAATAAATGATGTTTGAAAAAATATGAATGAATGAGAAATTAAGTACCTAGCAACTTAAGAGTATTTTTGTTATTTTTTGTTTGTTTTTGTTTTTTTTTGGTTTGTTTTTAAAGTGACAACTCATGGAAAGTGAAAAGCAGCTGATTACTTTTTGGTATCTTCTATATCAACAACATTGACTCTTCTTATAATAGAAGCAGCTGGAGGGTACAAATAAAAATTGTTTTTTGTTGTTTTGTTTTGTTTCTCTCATGTTGTCTAAAGCTTTCAGTGCCAGGATTGTCACAGGCAATTGACTGCATAGAAGATGGTAAATTAACTATCTTCTTGTGTCAAAAGGTAAAAGTAAGCCATATTGAGGACGAAGTACCAAAAATTTGTTCTGCAAATGACTTTTATACTAAAAAAATATCTGACATGTTCTCAACTTAAAATTTCATGTTAGCATTTTAGGATGTTGTAAATTTTTCAATAGTTCTTTTAAACAAATTAAGGAATGTTATTTTCCATAGGGTATATATGATGCTGACAGATATTTAATATGAAAAGTAAAATAAAATTTTTATCCTGTTGTGAACAGTCTAGTGGAAGGTATACAGAAAGAGGAGGGGTTACAAGAGAAAAGCATTACTTTAAACTGTTACTAAAAATACCTTACTGTGTGTTTGCTATTCTTTTCTATTAACCAATATTTACCACAATAAAAAAAAAATCACCTGTACAGCCCAGGTCATCTGCAGACTACAATGCCTAACCACTCAAGAGATATAGACTGGCATTTTGTATGATAGTGACAGCTGATTCTAACAATCCTTCAAGAGACAACACATCACAATCCTCAGAGATCTAAGAAGGCAATTGTTGGAACTTTATTTCACGCTTTTCTGACCTACCTGCAGTAATGCAAAGAAGTGTCTAATACCAGCATCACTAACATCCTTTCTGTAATTGGAATTCAAAACTCTTTCAGATTCTTAGATCAGGAACAAAGTCATTAAGTGTTTTAGCATTTGAAATTTATCTGACCACCTTTCACTCAAATAGAAACATTTATTAAGCACTTAATATCTGCCAGCGAGACTATTAAGTGCTGGAGATGACGATAGTAGTAATATCATTACTAATTATGTTATATACAATATTACTTATGTATTTATAATAATTGGCTTTCTAATCATGGGACTAATAGATTAAACCATATGAAATTAATTTAGATTAAAAAAAGGCAGTTTCTTATACTTCAATCATATAAAAAAGCCAATACGCTCTCAGTCTAAGGAAAAAAAAAATAGCATCAAAGCAAATGCAAATCATATAGTTTGATGAATATAATAAGAATATATATTAAACATAAAATGCCACAGAGACAAGAAAAGGTTACTTCTTTTGGAAAATAGGATCAGTGAAGGCTTTATAGCTGAAGCAGACACAGGAACTGGATTTTATTATAAGTAGGTATTCATGAAGATGAGAGAAAGAAGACATGTTCAAAGTACAGATACATGACATATAAGATTTGTTTGAGTGAATGCACAAATACGGTATCATAGTAATATAAATAGAACAGATGCATGTAGGCAGAAACCAGATTATTAAGAACATCAAATGCCATTTCATGTTCATCAATCAAGAACCCCAACTCCCTCCCCAAATGTGTCTATGATGCACAAAATATTCGCCACAGCTATTCACATCCTCCAAAGACTACTCAATTCAGTGAGTCAGATAAGCCAAGCCACAGGCAAAAATATCCATTGATAACAGCTTCCTTTTGCAACTTATCAATGCTGACATGCTTTCAGTTTCAGTGGAGTTTTTATATATTGTGACATCATTTTGTCACTCACTGAAAGATTAGCTTTAGTTAGGATTACACTGGACTCAAAATTGATAAATTAATAGTAAGGAACTAATTATTATCCTTAGAAACAACTAAACAATGCCTAGAGCTTCTGAGTTGTGCCACAAAGCATAATTAACACGTAATTATTCACTGATTCAACAAATAATTGTTGAGGACTTACTGTGTGCCAAGCAGAGTTCTGTATTTGTCTCTAGACCATCTTGTCAAACTATTTCCTGCTCAGGCCAATAAACTTCGAGAAAGGTCTGGTGGACTAGATTTTTTAGCAACGGGAAAGGAGGGCTTTACTGACAGGAAGCTTTGTGAAGCACAAAACCAATCGTACATATTATTGTACACATTTATTTATTGTATGGTTTGAAGAGTGAACATCTGCATAAAACAATAATACCATTTACACCTAAAACGTATTACCCTTAGTAACACAATAATATAACTTTGGAACCCATTCACAACATAAAAGAGTCAGATTTGGGATATTTTAAATATGTTATCGTAGTATTTATGAAGAAGAATGTGTTCCCATTAAAAGGAATAGAAGTTAACTTTAGCACCTACTCTTGATGAGTTAATCTATTCATTGGTGATAAATAACATGCAGTCTTGCTTTTGATAAAGGCAAAGTGACATAAGGTCAATTTTTAATATGTGTATAGATTTTCCTGATTGCAAATGCATATTTATAATTATCATTTAGAATTTCTAACTCATACCACTATTTACTATTTCATAAAATATTTTCTGTAAACAGAGATATAAAAAAGAGAGTTTTCTGTTTTACATCATACTTAATACACTTCACAATCAATTTTCTTCCACTTGTGACACAGTGATGCAATTGCAGCTAAGTACATGATTTCTGATAAAATGGATTACATCAGATATACATATGTAAAATATCCACATACATTGTTGTAATGCATATATACACTCCACATGCATTGCTATTTATATTTATAATTTTATCAAAGACAAAAATATTTTGTTGTAACAGTTTTTCAGGTGTGCCCTTCTAAAGTCTGACTTCTTCATTCTCTCCTCTACCCAAAAAGAAAGCTTTTAACAATCTTTAAGAAGTCAGAACTGAAGGACAAATATTTGAATTCCTCAAAAATGTGTGATATGTAATTATTTAGCCAAACAAGAGAGCAATGCTTACCATATTCGCATCCTGATAGACTTTTAAATTTTGGTCTGAGTAAAAAGTATATGGAAATCCAAAAATTATGACATTTACAAAACAATTGATTTTAAAGATTTCAGTCTCATTCACAAAATAATAAAATAATGAGTCACTAGCAACATAATTTTCATTAGGTATTTTTAAAATATCACAAGACAATAAAACAATTAAATGCACACATACGTCAGAGATATTGCAAGTTTGGTTCCAGACCACTGCAATAAGGCAAATGTAATAAAGCAAGTTACACAAACTTTCTGATTTCCCAGTGCATATAAAAGCCATTTTTGTACTATACTGCAGTTTGTTAAGTATGCAATAGCATTCTATCTTAAAAATATACATACTTCATTTTAAAATATTGTATTATTAAAACATGCAAAAGATCATCTGAGCCTTCAACAAGTCAGAAGCTTTTTATTGACAGAGGGTCTTGCTTCAACAAGGATTTATGCTGACTGATCAGGGTAGTGTTTGCTAAAGGTTGGAGTGGCTGTGGCAATTTCTTAAAATAATAAAGTTTGCAGATTGATTGACTTTTCTTTACAAGAGTTATTTCCTTATATCATGTGATGTTGTTTGATAGCATTTTTTCCCACAGCTCTTCTTTTGAAATTGGAGTCAGTCTTCTCAAAACGTCCTCCTGCTTTATCAACTAAGCTTATATAATATTTTAAATACTTTGTTGTCATCTAAACAATGTTCACAGTATCTTTACCAGACATAGAGTCTATCTCAAGAAACTGCTTTCTTTGCTCATCTATAAAAGCAAATCCTCTTCCACTCAAGTTTCATCGTGAGATTGCAGCAATTCAGTCACGCCTTCAGAGTCTATAATACTTCTAACTCTCCTGCTATTTCCACCATATCTGCAGTGACTTCCTCCACTGATGTTTTGAATCACTCAAAGTCATCCGTGAGGGTTGGAATAAACTGCCTCCTAAATCCTTTTGGTGTTGTTATTTCAACATCTTCCTACACAAATGTTCTTAAAGACGTCTAGAATAGTAAATCCTTTACAAAATATTTTCAATTTTCTTAGCCCAGGTTCATCCAGAACAATCACTATCTATAGCAGCTATAGAATTATGAAACGTATTTCTTAAATAAATAATATTTGGCATTCAAATTTACTCCTTAAGCAATGGGCTACAGAATGGATGTTGTGTTAACAGGCATGAGAAAACAACTGTAATTTTCTCACTCATTTCCATCAGAGTGCTTGATTGACTAGGTGCATTGTCAATAAGTGGTAATATTTTGAAATAAATATTTTTTTCTGAGCAGTAGGTCTCAACACTGGACTTAAATTAAAAACATAAATGTAATAGCTGAAACTATGAAACTACTAGAAGAAAATATAGGGAAAATGCTTCATAAAATTGGATTGGGGAAGGAATTTTTTAATCAGACCTCAAAAACACAGGCAACCAAAGCAAAAACAGACAAATGGGATTATATCAAACTAAAAAGCTTCTGCACAACAAAGGAAGGAAACAATTAATAAAGTGAAGAGACAACCAGCAGAAAGGGAGAAAGTACTTGAAAACTATACATCAGACGAGGAATTAATATCCGTAATACATAAGGAGCTCAAACAACTCAGTAGAAGGAAAAAAATCCCATTTAAAATGGGCAAAAGACCTGAATAAACATTTATCAAAAGAAGACATACAAATGAACAAAAGATATGTGAAAAAAGTTCAACATCACTAATCATCAGAGAAATGCAAAAAAACACAATGAGGTATCACCTTACCTGAGTTAAAATGGCTATTATCTAAAGGACAAACAATAACAAATGTTGTTGAGGATGTAGAGAAAAGGGAACTCATACACTATTGATGGGAATGTAAATTAGTACATGCATTATGGAATAAAGTACGGAGCTTCCGCAAAAGAATGAAAATAGAACTACCATATGATCTAGCAATCTCACTTCTGGATACATATCCAAATAAAATGAAATCAATATGTCAAAGAGACATATGCATACCCATGTTTATTGTATTACTATTCACAATAGCCAAGATATGGACTCCACATAAATGCCCATCTACAGATCTGGGCATTTAAATGGATTCCCTCTCTTGGCTATGGAATAGTAATACAATAAACGTGGGTGTGCACATATGGAATGCACATCCATGGAATCTGTAGATGGGCATTTAGGTGGATTCCATATCCTCGCTATTGTGAATAGTAATGCATGTATATGCATTGAAATATATATGTAGTGGGATATATGTGCAGCTTCTTCACTTCTCTCAGCCTTTATAGAATTGAAGAGAGTTAGGGCCTTGCACTTGATTAGACTTTGGCAAAAGGAAATGTTGCTGGTTGGATCTTCTATCTACACCACTCAAAGTTTCTCCATATCAGCCACTTTCTTTTTCATATTTTCACTTTCTTATCATTCGTGTGTTCATTGGAGTAGCACTTTTAATTTCCTTGGATAACTTTCTTTGCACTTACAGCTTGGCTAACTGATGCAAGTGGTCTAGCTTTTGGCCTGTTTCAGCTTTTAACATATCTTTCTCACTAATTATTTCCAACTTTTGACTTAAAGTGAGATACATGTGACTCTTTTTCTTTACACTTGAACACCTACAGGCTACTAAAATTAGTATTATTAATTGGTCTAATTTTAACAGTTTTGTCTCAGGGGATAGGGAAACCCTAAAAGAGGGAGAGAGATCGGAAACAACTGGTAGATGAAACAGTCGAAACACACACATTTATTGATTAAGGTCACCATCTTACATGGGCATGATTCATGGTACTCCAAAACAATTATAATAGTAACATCAAAGACAAAGACCACTGAACACAGATCACCATAAGAGATATAATAATAATGAAAAAGTTTTAAATATTGTGAGACTTACTAACACATGACACAGCAACTTCCCACATACTCTGGGAAAATGGCACCAATAGGCTTGCTTGACACAGCATTGTCACAAATCTTCAATTTCTAAAAAAATGCAGTATCTGTGAAGCATAATAAAGTGAAGTGCAGCAAAATGAGATATGACTGTTTATAACCATAAATCCAGAATAATCCACTATATTTTCTGTGTCTTTGTAAGATTTTACCTTATAATTTTAAATCTATCCAATATCCTGTAGGAAAATTAAGCCATAAGCTTCATGTGTAACATAAATCTCTGATGTATTTTAATAATTTTAAAATCCCTGTACCCTCTATAGGTTGAGAGATAAGATCCAGTGATTGTTAGTACATCCATTTTTTATGAAGAACTAATTTGAAAACGAAAGTTAATTGCATATAAAGGTAACATAAATATACAGTGTATTTTTGTTGGCAAATTATATCTGGTAGATGTTTATCTGTATTTTCTCCTGACTTTCACATCAACTAATTTATTTTCCAACTATTCCAGAATTTGGAAAAATTACCCTAATGTCAATCAGTCGAGCCATTTCTAAGTAGTAGCATGGTGGCAGCTACTCGGTCGGCTTACCACACTTCCATAGATTCAGCTGGCAAGGAAACAATAAATATAAATAAATGTAGACAGTTTATTAGGTACAGAAATGGTAGTTATTGGTGTCGTTTCCCTGAGCCCTAATTCCCACAGTGTGATGTGATGAGACTTGGGTGTTGCCTCCATATGCTATGGGTATGCATTGCAGGGGAGGAAACCCGAGATTAGGAAACCCTGTTCTATGGGAGACGATGGCAAGCCTGTCCTTTCTCCTCTCTGCAGGGAGACATTATCTTTATTATGTTTAAATGTATCATGTATCTCCAGTAAAAGAAATCTTTACTACACTCTAATGTCCTCCAGGGAGAGGGATATCTCCCTGTTTTCTGTCAGAGAATGTAAATAAATTTGCTCCAGAGAAAAAAACTCTGTCTCTCCTCTTCCACAGATGCCTTAGCATATATTACTGAAAATATAATTCTGGAGTATATGTGCTGTTAATGCCAAGATGTGTAAATAGGCGAGAAATTCATGGATAATGGTTTCCCAATACCCAATCAGGCATTAGAAATAACACATATTACTATGGTTGTTACTGCACATTATCCAATGTTCTGAAATATACTAGAAGGTATTTTTTTAATATCACCAAATATACATCCAAATAGCTAGTCTTCTTAAGGAAACAAATGCTACTAGCTCATATTAACACAGAATTTACTATTATCTTGCCCATGCGCTTTCTATCAATTTGAGATGCACTTTTTCACAAATATTTTTCCCCTAAGGATAAATGCTTTTTCATTTTCTTTTCTAATTCTCACCTAATATTTACTCCCATCTTAAATTCATGGGTGATTATTCTCTGCTCTGAAATACCAGAGTATAGTTGTACGTGTGACTTATTCGTGTTTATATTACATATAACTATAGGCATGTACATGCAATTACACATAGACCACAGACTGGCAAGATATTTGTGTACTGTCTTCTAGATATAGCCAATACATAGATGTAGATGGATGTAAAGATCTGGAAGAAAATGTATTAAAATATAAAGATATAAAACTACAATATGTGATGAAGAGTGTATGTTGAGGATTCAAACATATGAAATTTCAAACCTAGCCCAATATTATTTTGTGTAAGATTGTTAGTTTATTTCAATCAAATTGTGATGTATTTTCACACAATTTTTAGTGTAAACTAAATTTGGATTTATTTCTCCTTTCAAATTTCTAATATATTCATGCTTTCTTGCTTTCTTCTTCAATCTCAAAAGTTTTTCTCTTTGTGCACTTCTCCGTATTAACTTTATTTTCTCTCTCTCTCTCTTTTTTTTTTTTTTTTGAGAAAGAGTCTTGCTCTGTTGGCACAGTCTTGGCTCCCTGCAACCTCTGTCTCCCAGGCTCAAGTAATTCTCCTGCCTCATCCTCCTGAGTAGCTGAGATTACAGGCGTGTGCCACCATGCCCGGCTAATTTTTGTATTTTTTTTTTTTTTTTTTTGTAGAGACAAGGTTTGGCCAGGCTGGTCTTGAATTCCCCATCTCAGGTAATCCGACCACCTTGGCCTCCCAAAGTGCTGGGATTACAGGCGTAAGCCACCGTGCCTGACTTATTTTCTCTTTCATTAAGTCCTGCTTTATTTTTATTATACCTTTATACCTATCTTCTTTGGGTTTATTCTGTGTATCATTTTTTAAAAGCATCTTAATCTGAACACAATTCATAAATTAATATCAAATATTTTTATAATATAAATACTGAGCTATAAATATTCACATTAATTTCATTTTATAAGATTTGGCATGCAGTATTTTGATTGTCAATTAAATCTAAATTTAATTTCCATTATAATTTCTTCTTTGACCCATTATTTAGAAGTATGTTTTAAATTTTCTAAATAAATAGAAATTTGAAGGAGTTTTATATGTTTACTTACTTTTTAAAATTGATTTTCTTTAGCTACTACGTCAATGTCAATGTATTTTAGTAGCTAGAGGTCTATGCAATAAATTTTTTCACGTTTTTATGGCTTTGAAGAGGTAAAAGCGCTTTTTAGATTTTTTTTCATTTCCTGAGATTTAGATATACAATAAAAGTTGTTTAGGTCATGATCTACAGCCTTTGCAGTACTTACAGCATCATATTTTTGGATACAGAGGCCTCATTAATTTTTTAAATTTTTTAATATGATAAGCAAACTGTTGTCTTGTTCAAGTATATTTCTAGTAAAATTGAGGCTGAAAACTGAGCAAATGAACAGTGTGTGTACTATTTATTTGCTTTATGTTGTAACATCATTACAATGTTCTTCTTTATTTTTTCTTTTCACACTTTTGATAGATTCCCCAGTAAAGGTATTTGAGCCTGGGCTTTTCTTCATGGAAATATTTTTTTTTAATGACTAATTCAGTCTTTTTAGTTGTTGGTATATCCAGGTTTCATTTATTCTTGAGATTTCTTATTTATAAATTTCATATTTCATTTATTTGATTTTTGACATAAAGTTGTTCATAATATTTTCTTCTAATTATTGTGATTTATTTAGAGACTTTAGCGATGTCCCTTCTCTGATTTTTAATTTTGGTAATATGTTGCCATATTATTTTGTTTTTCTTAATGTCAGATTAGATAAATATTTATTGCTTTTTTGATCTTTCAGAAGAATCAACTTTTGATTTCAATTTGTGGATATTTTTCTATTTTTTAATTACATTGATTTTCATTCTTACCTTCATTATTTCTTTAGCTCTACATACTTTGCTTGATTTGTATTTCTTCTACATTCTTTAGGTGGATGCTAAGATTATTGATTTTAGATCCTGTTTTCCTTTTATTATGAGCACTTAATGGTAAAAATATCCCTTTTAGCACCACTTTATCTGCATTTTACCAATGTTGATGTAATATATTGATGCTAAGGTATTATCCCCTTGTGTTCCTAGAAACCTGTGAATTAACATGCTTATTTATTGGCTCTGAAAATATTTTCAAATTAATTTGAGAGTTACTTATATTCTGGCAATAAGTTTTTCATTTGGATACAGAATATCCTTTCCAAAATTCAACAAAAACTTAAATGATAGATATTTTAAGTTCCAATTTCACCTTTGATGTAAAAGAAGTTCTTAAGGTGGTCTTATTTAAAAGGGAATATTAGATTCTGGTCTGATAAAAGCATTACCTTTAGGAAACAAAAGAAAAAAAAAAGGATAGAAGTTTACAGGAGAATACTGATAAGTAGAGAATTCTGCCACATAAGCTGGTTCCCCACTAGACTATAGGACTAATTCATCAGTGTACCTCCCTTTAAGCCACTCAGTTATTCATATAGATGGTCCCCAACTTATGATTGTTCAGTTTATAAATGTTTGACTTCACGATGAGTTCACTGGAAAGTAACTTCATCTAAGTTGAGGGGCATCTGGACTTACTGTTGCTCGAGTTACAGTTGTTTTTTGTTTTTGTTTTTTTTTAACTTTGCAATGAGTTTATTTGGTATTAAATGCATTTTTCACTTATTATATTTTCAACTTATTATGGGTTTATTGAAACATCCCCTCATCATAAGTCAGAGAGTATCTATGTAGCGCGAAATTTCCTTATAGTGCTTTCAAATTTTAGGGACTAAATCCAGGTTTAGTTTATTTGATCTTCAGAGCAACTGTGGATTTTGTGTGCCCCTCTTATATAAATCTGTAAGCTTCCAAAAAGCAGGAGTCTTCTTTCTTGAATCCTCCACATTGTGAAGAATGTGTAAATATACATTTAATTAAGTTAGCATTTTGACTCACCTTACTTTGGGACTCAGACTGATCTTTGAGATTTAATTCAATATACTCAATCTTGCACGCTATAGGGCATAAATAAACTCCTCAAACTCCTATAAACTTCTCACATTTCATAACGTTAGATCCCTTCCAATTATAGCTGTTTGCATTTGCTGGGTCCTTAGCATCCTTTCCCCTCCATATTCTAAGGCTATACTCATCTTTTTTATTCCACAATTATCTAGATATTGAACTCAGTGATTTTTTTTCCCCCAAAACCATTCACTTAAGATATCCGTGTGTTTGCAAGTTGGGGTGAATAATGAAATTATGTATTAGAGAACTTCTGAAAATAGGCATCAGACATTTTTTGTTCTAAAGCCTTTTTTGTTCACCCTCCCATAAACATTATTTATTTTTCAGCTATCTGCATAATCTTCAATTTCCCATAAACCTTCTCTGTCCATTTCCTACATAATATTATCTTGGTCCTCTATTATTTAAGTATTTCCCTGTGACATTTCCTCAAATTTTGAATTAATATTCTCATTATATTAGAATAAAGAGTGATTTAGATCTTTCAACCAAACTGCACACTTAGGCTATAACGGCATGTGGGTCTGTGGGTATGCGTGTATGTGTGTAATAAAAGCCTCACGAATATTATTTGGCAATGTAAGGGCATACATATTCTGCTGCATCCAACACACACACACCTGCAATAGAATTTTAAATCTTCTACTAGTGTTACTAATTAAAAGGGAGTTTATTTTTCAACTAGTGTGAGTTATTCAACCTCTCTAGAGAAGGTAACAGTAGCTACAATCCATCTCAGTCTTAAAATACCCACATTTTAATTTAATTATATGAACAAATATTTATTTAGTGTCTACTCTGTTTACAAAATGGCACTGGGAAGACATCCATAAAGGGGGACAAGAAAGAGAAAAAGAGAACAGAAATAATTCCTTCCCTTAGGGGTTTTGATTTATTAGGCCAATAAAATTTCTAAAAAATCAAGCTCTTTTTTTTTCTTAAACTCTCTTCAACTGGTTTGTCCAGTTCTCAGGAGCAAAAAAACTTCTATTTTGCCTACAAAACTAGCTTTCATGCAGCTTGCCCTTGCATGTGTTGCCTATAATAGTACTTCATGGCATAAATAACCATTCCTGAAATTAGAGTACCTAATGAATTATAGATTTGAAACATTAATCCATGTTAAAATTAGATGTTTATGCTGTAGGAGAGGTACAAGATCTTTCTAGTAGATACCAAGCAAGGAATACAAATAAGGCACAAGTTAGAAAAGACCACTTACTATATATAACTTGTTGGGTTTTCTACTCTATCTTCAAATACTGAACGCATTAGTTTTTCTGAATAACAAATTTGAGTAAAATATATTATTTTAGAAAATCAACATTTAATTGCACAAAACCTGTACATGTTTATACTTAATGCATACTGTCATGAAAATACCTTTTAAAAGTTAAATTTTATTTGAAAAACTAAAAGGATGTAAAGGTAAATCTACAAAAATTCACAACATATTAGAGTAATATAATCTGGAAAAATTCTGAAATTCTCTTTATCTTATATTTTTTGTCTGGCGAGCACATTACATGGTCTACTTTTGTGTTACTTTTTTTATTATCTCTTTACCTAGTTTTGCATAGTGATCTTTATCTTACAGAACAAAAATGTCCTTGAGATGGGTGTATAGTGATCAACGATTTCATCATGTTAATACCTAGATACTAAAAGAACTATAGAGTGAGAAATCTGAGAGGTAATTATACAGTGCCTTTACTATCAAAGAAAATCTTTAAGGCCTGGCAGAGGAAGTCTCTGAATCCATCACTTATGGCATAGCCAGAAACAATAAGAATAATTACCACCTGAGAATAATTATCACCAAGATATGTGATTCTACTATATATGGAACTAGTAAGGAATAGGTATGTAAATAAGTATATAAATTGTCTCCTGATCGAGAAGGGTTTATATTCCAATAGAAAGACTACAATGCAGACATAAGTCTAAATCATAGTTCAAACTAATTTATACCAAGTGTTAGGAAATTACAACTTTTGCTTCCATCAATATTGTAGACTAAGGTTTTACTATTTCTCCTACTATGGAATAATTAGAACACAGGATGACACATGCTTGTGGATAGATCCATCCCCAGACACTAAAAGATTATTTTAGTCAGAGCTGGAAACCAAGAGGTAGCCAAGAAAGTAAGTTTACTCTGTGGAAATATGCAAATAGCATCACCCCTGTTCTGTATATTGATCATGGATTTAACAGCAAATCAGAAGAGTCTAGAGTTCCTACCCTAAGGCTGGTCTCTTGAGAGTTGATAAAATAACCATGATAAGTAGCATTTCCTAGCTATCTTTAGGAGCAAAAGTAGTTTTCAAGTAAAGGAAAGTTTCCACAGTTTGGGCCTCCAAAACACATAGAGATTAAAATAATTATTTTAAATAAAATGTCACAAAAGATATAAGAAGACATTTTTACCATAATGAGAATTAGTAGAGACAAATGAAAAATAAAGGAAGATTTATGTCACCAAAGACGGCAAATATAAGAATGGTAAGATTCAGAATATCAAAACTAGGTAATGTATTTTTAGAGAAATAAAAGAGCTAATTATAATGAAGTCTGGATGGACAGGAATAAACAGACAAATATGCAAAAAAATAAGAGTTATAAAAATAAATGATATAATTGTTGAAATCAAAACTCAGTATATTGTTTTAAATTCAGATTTAGATTCAACTAAGCAGAGAATTTGTGAACTGGAAAATAAAAATAAAGAAAACTTTTAGTACAGAAACATAACAACTTAAAAAGTATGAAAAACAAGTTAAGAAATATGGAGGATTAAAAAAAATGGGTAATACATATCTAATCACATTCCCAGAAGAAGAGAAAATCAGCAAGGCAATATTTGAAGAAATAATGATTCTGACACTTCTAAACGTATGGACAATCATGAATATACGGGTTTTAGGAAGCCCAGGGTGTCCAAAGCAGAAAAACAAATCCATGTCTAGACACGTTGTGCTGAAACTGTGAAATGTCCAAGACAAAATGAGATCATATACACTGCTAGGAAGAAAGGACAGATAACCAAAAAGGGGCTGCAATTATTTTAACAATGGCAATAATAGAAAAAGAAAATATAATTATATCTTCCAGAAGATGAGATAAAAACATATATTAAGCTAAAACTGGGTCCCCAATGAAAGAATTTTTCAAAGATGTAGACATTAACTTCCCATTTCAGCTCTGCCACATAAAGAAAATGGAAGTCATCGCTCCTGTTATCACAAGAAAATGCTGACAACCTGAACAGCAGTGACTTGTGGTGGAACAATCAGAAAACTGGGCTTGGGTACAAGCGACCATTCTAAAAACTGAAGGAAAAAGCAAATCCAGTAGGTCACAGCCAAGACCTGCTTATCTAACCGGAAGCTGTTGACATCATAAACTAGAAAGAATATTCCTGTACTTTTGACAAATTCCTAGAGCTGAGTAAATTGAGAGAAAAGCCTAAAGACCACGGTCTTAGAGGAATGTTCACACTTTCATGTTTTTTCTTCTTCAGTAATCCCAGCAGATTCTTACAATGAAGAGCCATGAAAGATTCCATAATGTTTCTGACAGGAAGAGGAAAAAAGTAATCATTGTGAAATATACCCAGAGCTTCTTCCATAGCAAGACCTACTCTTCAGTAGAAATACTTTATCAGACACTTTCCTTGGGGGGTGGATAAAGATGTTACTTTCACCAAAGCCCCCCATAACGCTTCTTTCTCACCTGAGGGTAAAAAAAAATCTATACAAGGAGAAATGGTCACAGTCCCACTAAAACCTGAGATATAATTGGAAGATTATAGGATGTCCTCCACCCCACACTACAAAGAAACTGAAGAGAACAAAGCAATAGAGAGAAAGTAAGGGAATGGAAACACAAATTTCAGGATTGTGATTACATCTTAGCTACAGATAAAATAGAATGAGATGCACATATATAGGCGTTGTTTGTTCTTAAATAGAAAAGAGATTCATATGTGGTATTTAGTCTGTGTTTTGTAAAATGTATGTTATACCTATCTACCTATCTATCTAGTATTAAATAGAATAAAAATAAACTATTGATTCTCAAGTAACTACAGTAACTAACAACTTGATACACCGATACATTGATGGAATATCTCCTGAGTCAAATATGGATTTAGCCTTTTAAGTCTATTTACATGCTCATTAAATTTTTAAAAGCTTGTAAGTCCTATAGTATCATCATATTTTATTGAATAAGAATATAAGCTCAGAGATGTGAAGTACTTTGTTCAAGATCACAGAGCTAGCAAGTAGTGGAAGTTGGTTTGTTACTAGGGTCCAGTTCCTTTGAGTCTTTGAGTACATTGCACTTACTGTCACAATTAAAACAATAATTCATAGCAATTATACTTAAGAAGAAGAATATAATGATCACCAAACTCTCACTTTATGTTATAATACTTGGTACATGGTTCCTCAGTGGCTCTCTTCCTTGCTTTAGGAAACCACCTTGGCTGAGTAAGCACTTAACGAATATTGAGTTGGTATAGAGTACTGTGGTTGTAAAAGATCTAATATTTGTAGCAAAATAATTTTAGACATAATTTCAATACATATATACTCACTAAAATATACATCTGTGACTCTAGATTCTTAAATAATAAAGGCCGGGCGTGGTGGCTCAAGCCTGTAATCCCAGCACTTTGGGAGGCCGAGACGGGCGGATCACGAGGTCAGGAGATGGAGACCATCCTGGCTAACACGGTGAAACCCCGTCTCTACTAAAAAAAAATACAAAAAACTAGCCGGGCGTGGTGGCGGGCGCCTGTAGTCCCAGCTACTTGGGAGGCTGAGGCAGGAGAATGGCATGAACCCAGGAGGCGGAGCTTGCAGTGAGCTGAGATGGCGCCACTGCACTCCAGCCTGGGTGACAGAGCGAGACTCCGTCTCAAAAAACAAACAAACAAACAAACAAAAATAACAAAAAAATAAATAATAAAGTACTTAAATCTATTAAATTTACATCATATTTGCATGTAATTTGTTGTTATTTAGAAATAATGAAGCTAGTAATGCTTTTTACATAGGTAATGTCTGCATTTCCATTTGTGAATATCTGAAAAGAAAATCTGAATACATTTAACTACATTTTCTTATCAGAACATTTCCATTAGAGAATGCCTAATCAATCATATGTGTCTAGTAAAACAAACAAATCCTTCGGAAAAATTCTTTGAAACTTACAAAACATCTCTTATTCTGTTTTTAATTATTATTTTAAGTTCAATGAGGTAATTATTTTTATTGAAATAGCAAAATTATTATCTAAAATTAACATACTTAAAGTTAATGGAACAAAAGCTAGTAGCAAAAATGTATGAATATCCATTATAAAGACACTTAGGATCATTAAATTTACTCTTTAGCTATCTCATAAAATCAATTTTTTTTCCAATTTTATTTGCATTCTTTCATAGTTGAGAATTTGCGATGTCTCTCAATTACAGAAGCAAGCTTATCTCACTGCTTATCAATATTCTCACCCTTAAAGTGAGAATATTATGCTTTCTCTACCCATCTCACAGATCAAATGAAATAAGTTGTGATACACGATAATGTAACTTGTAGAGCAGAGAAAATTCCTGTAAGGTAATATACAGCTTTTTGTGCTAACCTTATAACTCTAAACATAAACTAAAATATCACAGTAACATGATTACCAGTTATATTATTAATTACATGATTATAGTGATATTAATTATAAAATGCTCCATAAAATTATGAAGGAATTTCTTAGTGGCATCATCATCCTTCTAATGCCAAAATAATTCTTTTGAATGTCATCCATGTCATTTATTTTATCAGTGCTATGGAGAATATATTTGAAACCTCCTGATTTGTTCCATAATAGTTATAAATTCCCCAATTTTACATTTTTACAGCTGTGATTCTAGTCTAAATTATAAGCATGGCTTGCTTTATTCATTCTCAATTATTCTTCGAGTACCTTTAATGTTCCAGGGAATAAATTATACATTGACAATGTAACAACGAAAAAGTTTTTCCTCATGGAAAATTTGGTCTGAGTTATAATTTATGAAGTCATTGTCCATTGAGGTATGGTTAAAAATTCCAAAAGAAATATACATGTATACTGAATTTGAACAAGGAGTGGTGGAAGTCAAGTTATGCATTATTGGAATGGGAGGTTACAAACAAGCAAGGAGTGAAAGCTAGGATGACATACATGGTAATGGAATACTGTTGGAGTGTATGTATATGGAGATACATATATATATGGAGATATATTATATATATGTGTGTATACACATATATAATATTTGTATTTATGTATATATACACTAGTTAAATACACTTATAGACATTCTTTCTCTGTCAGAGGCCTAGAAGCAATGACACTCCATTGCTTCTCAAATAACAAAAAACAGGTCTCCTTGAAGAAATGGCTGATTACAAGATTAGAACAGAGAATATGTAAGAGTCTGAAGTATTTCATATTATTATAAAGTGAGGAAATGCTCAGGAAAAAGACAAAGGTTGGGATATGTCAAAGAGACATGGGAATCAACTGAAAGAACTCCCACTGGTTAAAGTTGGTGTAATTTTAGCTAATAATAATAATAATAATAATAATAATAATAATAATGAGTATTGGTTTATAACCTAAACTATAAAATAAATATGTACAAGTCTATATTGATACAAATAAATGCTTGAGAAAACAAATACATTGTGAAAGAATAGACAAATTTCTACACAAAAACAAATAATTTTTGTAGATACTACACCCTCAAGCAAGTAGAGCATACTTCCCCACTCCATAAATATCTGCTAAATGTATATATTTTGTTCCAAAGACCGTGGTATGGAGAAAAGGTAAAAGAGTAATTTTCCGGTGGAAAAACTTGACAAACGCTACCCAGCCAGATGATTCAGATTCACATCAACAGAGGTAAGTCATACTGAGAGTAATGGGAGTGTACCACTGTGGATTTTTTCCCAATCACTAATAAGCCCTATTTATCCATGAGAAAAACATTAGAACAATCTCAGTTGAAGGACATCCTATAGAGTATCTAATCAGTTTTCCTCAGCACCGTTTAAGTCATTAAAGCAAAGGAAGTCCAAGAAACAGCTGCGGTCTAGAAGAGCCTAAGGAGACATGACAACTCAATGTGATACGAGAACCTGAATGATATCCTGGAACAGATAAAGGACATTAGGTCAAAACTAGAGACAAATGAATAAAGTACATACGTTAGCTAATAACAGTATGTCAAAGTGGTTCATTATTTATGATAAATATAATATAGAAATGTAAGATGTTAATAGAAAAATTTGGGTGATGGATATATTAGAATTCTTTTTTTTTTTTTTTTTTTTTTTTGAGACGGAGTCTTGCTCTGTCACCCAGGCTGGAGTGCAGTGGCCGGATCTCAGCTCACTGCAAGCTCCGCCTCCCGGGTTTACGCCGTTCTCCTGCCTCAGCCTCCCGAGTAGCTGGGACTACAGGCGCCCGCCACCTCGCCCGGCTAGTTTTTTTGTATTTTTTAGTAGAGACGGGGTTTCACCGTGTTAACCGGGATCGTCTCTCGATCTCCTGGCCTCGTGATCCGCCCGTCTCGGCCTCCCAAAGTGCTGGGATTCCAGGCTTGAGCCACCGCGCCCGGCTAGAATTCTTTATATTATCTTCATTTATCTGTAAATCTAAATATATTTTAAAATAAAAATTTATTTAAACGAGTAAAGGTGTCACAGAAACTTACAATTTAGTACAAGCCCATAGTGCATTCTCATTTTATTTTCAATGTGATTTATTTTTCCTCAATTTGTGAAATTATGAATTTAACATTCCAAATGGAAAAACTACTTTGTTCATTAAAAATCATAAAATACAGAATATTCTGCACAGGCAAAAAGATAGAAGTAAGAAATACATTTGGGAACCATTATGAAGAATATTTATGAGGAACTATCTTTTGTCTACAGAACTTGGTAAAATAATGGTATCCCTTTGCTTATTCAGAAGTAGTATTTGCTTTGTGTTTCAAAGGAATTTTTTATCTCTTAAAGTAACTGTTTGTAATTTAAAACAGTGATTAAAGAGATATAATTTTGTCCATATTTTTCATCACTAGTTTCAACATATCCCATTGAAACATCCGATTATACAAGGTAAGTAGAGACAGCAGCCAAAGAATGCCATCGTTCTTGCACCAGCCAAGTATGATATACTGAAAAAGGAAGAAATTGAAGAGGGGATTAATGCAACATAAAAGCCTTAAGCAGATATAAACTAAAGACATAATTAGGAACACTCAGCTGAGAATATTAGCATTTTCAAATGCTTATACATCTTATTCTTGCAAAAATGGTCTGAAACTCAGTTGTAAAATGACATTGACAGAATGAATGAGAATGATTCAGCAGCCTGTTATGGGAAAGATTAATAGCTCCTGTCCTCAAACAAGTTAATCTCTCTGTAAAAATATAGTGCTTTTAGGATACCTTAGAAGAAAAGAAATAAATGCTCACATTATAGATCTTGGTGTGTGTGCGATTCCCCAGCTGCACTAATTTTCTATCAATGTTCTCTTTCAGGGAGTGAAAATCTTTAGGCACAGTATACACTCTATAATCATTGCTTCTCTACCTTAATTATGCTAAGGTAGTAAATAAGTTAATATTTTGGAAATTAAAAATAATTGTAGACTGAGAGACACTCAAGTTTAAGAATTTAGCAGATTTTCAAGCATGCAGAAAGTACCTCATACATTATTTAATTTTCACTAACATGTATTCAATAACAAAACTGTCAGAACTAAGTTTTCCATTAAGACATGTTTATAAAAGTGTATGTCAGACATATTTAAATACTTTTAAAGGATTTTCCTAGTTAGAACTGCAAGAGACCTAGAAGATACATTCTCTGCCATTGTATCTGAATGGAGGTATAACACCCTTTGACCGAAAAAGTTTTAGTAAGCTTTATCTAAGTCATTTACCATAAAACAGCAATAAGGAATCAGATTATAACTATTATGAAGGGATCCAATCAAAATAATACTAAGAATGAGATAGGTCAGAGGTTAACAGGGTAGTTTCTAATGGGAGTAATTTTTAGTATAATAGTTAAAAATAGAAAATTGGAATTGCCTGTACATTTTTTAACGTTTATATGCTCCACATTTCTAATAACCAAAGATAACATTATCATCATCAATAATATTCTAAGCTCAATTTCTATTTAAAACTGCAATTTTTAGGATTAAAGAAGAGCAATTCAAATCTTTTCTGTCACTTAAGGAAAGGGTAGAGGCAGATACCCATTAACTTTTATAGAGAGCCTACCATATGCTAGGCTTTATGTTAGTAGCATTACATAAACCAAACACATTTAACAGTGAGAGAACTTAGGCAAAACATGGCAAAATTACATGATAAGATAGCAGAGCTGGCAATCAATTAAGATGAGATGTAAATTAAGGCCTTTTGGACATCCAAGAGTTTATACCACATAATAGACATATACTAATTAATATCTACTAGTTTAGCTAGAGTTAAAAACACATTCATTGAATCAGTGAATAATGGTCTAAATGTTCTAAATGGTCTAATAATGTCTAATAATGGTCTAATAATGTTCTAAATGTTAAAAACATTAGCTTTGCTGAAATCTAGTAACAACTGCTATAGCTCTCATAGCTATAATATTGCACAAGGTTCCATAAGCTTTGTTGAGAAGTCAACCTTAAGCCTACTTCTCTCTGGACTTACCCTCCATTACTGTGCAAGACTGGTGATGCCAGAAACTGTTGTATAGATTGAGCATGCACTACAGCACTTTTGTTGATGAGCTACATATATTTATTTAGGAAGCTTATCCTGATCTCTCACAGTCTGTGTTCTCATCAGAAAGATGGAGCAATTGGATCATTGTATCAGACACTTTCAAAATGTAAGAAAATACACACCCCTATAAATATTTTCTTGCTTCTGCAAGAAATACACACACATACACAGGCATACATATATGTGTGTGTATGTATATATGCATGTGTCCATGTATACACATACATATGCATATATATGCATTTATTATAAAGATTGTCTTTTACTTTGCATCATGTAGGCCTTTCTTACATTAACTGATATTAAAGAATCCTTGTATATATTCAAGGAACATGAAAGTCTACCTCCTCTTAGCCATTAAACTCAAATGGTTTTTCTATTTTCTTTATGACATATTCTTAAAAAGGGCAAGTTGGAAAAGAGAAAGTTGTTTTAACTTATCACTGACCTGCTTCTGAACTGAAATGGTAATAGACATACAAATAATAGACTGTAAAACATACCATTCAAGTAAATGCATCCCCATATTACAGTTATTTTATTCCTCAATAAGAATATTCATTTCTAGAAACCTAAAGACATATCCTGAGGACTTTTTCCAGTATATATATAGAGATGCTCCTTATCTTACAGTGGGATTACATCCCAATAAACCTATTGTAAATTGAAAATATTTTAAGTCAAAAATGCATTTAATACACCTAACACCACAGGAACATCATAGCTTAACCTAACCCACCTTAAACATGCTCAAACACTTACATTAGCCTACCACTGGGCAAAATCATCTGGCAATACAGTACCCTGTATTGTAGAGTATTGGTTGTTTACCTTCTTGATTGTGTGGCTGACTGGGAGCTGCCTCTCACTGGCACTGCTCAGCATCACGAGAATGTTAAACTGCTTATTGCTAGCCTTGAAAATGATCAAAATTCAAAATTTGAAATATTTTTACTGAATGCATATCACTTTCACACCATCATAAATTTAAAAAAATTTAAGTCAAAACTTGGTAAGTTGGAGACTATCAAATATTAGAAATTTTATTTCAATTTGATAAGCATTCCTAAAACCTTGCAATTGTGTACCTAGAAGCACAGTACACAGTTCCTGTGAAGGTGAAATTTAAATGTGAATCATAACTACATAAAGAATGATTATTAAAATTTGGATAAAGGATACATTGTACTTAAGAATAAATAATATTTTCAGGACTAGAGGTAAAGTCACACGCCACTGATTTCAGAACTAATAGCTTTTAGTCAATTATCACCAGAAAATTCTTGTTGATTCAGAAATGCATTGTTGTGAGAGATGCAATGTGTGCAGAAGGAGAGGATGGACACTAAGTCATCAATTTTGCCTTAAGCAAACATCTGCCTTTCATAATCCTATTCCTCCTTCTCAACAAGACCAAGTAAACACATAAGCAAAAATGATTGATTATGTTGTATAGCCCAGGTAATTAAAGTACTTAACTAAATGGTGCTTTTAATTCTCTCATAATTGTAATAATAATTCATTTATTTTTATAATTTTTGCTTTTCTCAAAATTGCAGGGATGATAATTTTAGTGTGACTAAAGTGAAGATTTTAGTAGTAATTAAAGATTATATTCTGACAGATTTAAAATGATGACTTATACCTTAAAAATCAAATTTTCCTTCAAAAATCTCTTGGGTATGTCATAAACCAATAAGTTAGGTGATTATCTCTTTTCATTTAGGACCAAATTGAGTGACGTATCATGGGAGAGACACATACCTCAGTTTTGATAGATCACACGTTTTACTTTTTATGGCTTCCATTTTCTCATTAAAATTGTCAGAAAATATACAGGACATTGTCTTATTTCCCTCAATGAATTAAATCTATTTTATTCAACCCCAACTCACTTCACCCTGTCTCTCAGTGGAGAGCCTTCAGTGTTTAACCTGGTTACTCTAATCTCCTGCTCTGATTCTTTTCCACTTTTAGTCCCTTAGTCTCAGTAACAATTCCTCAGCTTCTCTTAATACCCTAGGTAGAAATTCTGAGATTTTCTTCTCTAACTTAAATGTCGTACTTGTCTTATCAATTCTGCTTACTTCCTCAGTCCCAGGAGACCAGTTCTTCTTCCTCTTCATGATTATATTTCAGTCATCCACCTCATCAAAACATACACACACACACACACACACACACACACCATTATTTTCACCTTTTATAATCAAATACTCCAAATTTCTGATTTGGTCTTTATTTCTCTATGTTCTATAAGTTACTTTTCTGAATGATTTTGTCTATTTCTAAGCCGTAAGCTTCCACTCATCCTAATATCCCCTAGCTTCATTCACAAATGACTGTTGAATATGTCTATCTAGCTGTCCTATATTTTGCTTTACTAAAACTGGGCTCCTCTGTACCCCTCCAAACAAGATTTTTTTCTGACATTCTGATACTGAACCGGGCCCATTCTGCCCAATGTGTTGTATACTAATCACTGAGATGACAAGTTTTGCAATAAAGAATTTATTCATGTGACAGCCAAACAAGGAGGCAGGAGAACAGGTCTGAAACCTTCTTCCTCAAAGATGGGGTTTTAGTGATATTTATAACATAGAAGAGTAAGGTTTTCTGAGGCATAAGGAAAGGTTTTGGGGATAAGGAAAAGTGAGGCAATTGGTGTTCCATGCAAACATAGTCAAGTTGTAAGGTTCTTCATAGGATACATGTCCACAAACTGGCATTATCTGCATGATCTGAGAGGGAAGTTTCTGGCCTTCTGACAGTAAAAGGTCCCCCACTGGACATTCACATGGGCCCCGTTGAAGAATTGGTGGGCTCAGCAGGCTTGATCTGAAAAAAAACTGACTCTTAAGTTCCAGAAAAACAACTGAAGCAATTATTACTATGGTGACCCACAAGTCAGAAATGTTACCTCTAAGACATAGCTATGTAACCTTTAAATATATGGACTCCAAGGTCAACTAGAAGCAAGTAAGTAAAAGCAAGTAAGACAATGACTGGGATTGTGATGTTCTTCTATGTTGTGGTTCCCATTTCTTGTTGTATAGTCATAGCCAAAGTCAGACAACTCTTGAGAGGCCTGCTTTGTCCAAGAATGTTGGATTCGTAGTTTTACTCTTTTCAATTTTATTGAGGAATGAGTCACCAGCAGCATCTCATATAGTCCTGTCCAGGGAGTATGAAGTTGATCTTAAACCAGTTTCTTTAGAGTCTGAAGGGCAGTTACTTGAAGAGTCTAGATGTTAGAGTCTAAACATTTTTAGTTAAAGTGAAAGTAGTCAGTGGCAATCTAATACGTTTTTGCATATGAGCTTCAGCTTGCAGCACCTCAGGAACACGGTAGCATCAATTTATCGAATGCAAGTCAGAAAAAATGGAAGAAAACTTGAGGAACATTAGCTTGGAGACTTGTATTCAGGAGAAAGTTTAGGACTCAGTTCAAATTGTAGGCAAATAATAAAAACTCAAAATAAGTCACAAGGCTAGACTCTAATAACAGGTGTACTATAGTTTTCTTCTAAAACACAATTTTTCTCTCTCCAGACTCCCATTCCTATCAAAGACATATCATAATAGGACCAATTTACTTATAAAATAAGTTTTCGTCTTATTAGACTTGAACTGATTATTTGCATGAAGTGCAACAAGAATAATGATTGGTCATATAGACTCTTTTAAAATTAGCTTTGTTGGAACCTTGTTAGAAGGAACCGCTAGCTAGATATTTAAAAGCCTTAGGGCTAACCAAGCCAAAGATTTGCTAACAGACTGTGCCTGTAATTCCTATATCAATTGATGTTTCTCTTTTCTCGTGGCCCTAAAATATCTTTAGGTTCCTGGGCCTGTCAGAAAGACCTATTTTGCTTACCCCAAGGACAGAAACCTTGTCAGAGAACCATGGTAGGTACCAGGACAGACATTTCAAGGGACTTTTTATTGACTCTATAAAGTCAACAAAACATAAGGATTAGCTATGTGACTTAGTAGATGGTTTTTCAGATTAACTAGAAGCCAGGGACTAAACGCAAGCAAGGCATGTTGTTTGCTTGGCCTAAGCAGGTTAGTCCTTAGTTTCAATTCCTTATCTTAGTGAATGACATCATTCATTTAGTCTAGAAGCTTCAGTGATTTTCTATAAAGAATCTTTCCCCACATTGTATAGTAAAACAGTTCCCAGAGACCGGTTCTCTCTTCCTTTTTGAAGTGAATTATGAAGTGAATCATTGATAATGTAAGCACAAAGAAATCCAGAAGCTTTTCCTCCTTAGTAACTTTACCCTTGTTTCGTTTTGTATTTAAAGGTAATAATAACAACTGTTGAGCCTCTATTATGTGTTGGACATCCTGTGTTACATTGACTATGTTGCCATTTAATCTTGACAGTGGTCTTGCAACTTTGGTATTATTTCCAGTTCCTGCATGAGGAAACGAGACCAAATACACCTAAGTATCTTACCCACAATCATATGGGCAGTATGTAAGTCTAAGTTTGTTTACCTCTAAATTCTCATCTTTATAATATCTATATCACTTGTGGCCTCGAAAAGTGATAAATTCGACTACCTGCAAACATCAAATACCTGCAACTAGCATCTCATTCTTGTTTAGTAAGTTCCTCCTGAACTGAAGGAGGAACCAGTAATAACATTGTGTTGTTTTCTTGAAAAATTCTGAGAGAGTGAATGTTAAGTGTTCTCACCACAAAAATGATAACTATATGAGATCATGCATATGTTAATTAGCTAAATGTAGTCATTCCATAATGCATATATATTTCAAAACATCATGTTGTACACAGGATAAATATATGTAATTTTATTTGTCAATTAAAAAAAATTAAAGTCCTTAAATAGTCCTTTTTATATTTTAATAATTTGAAGTTCAAGACTTACCTGCTGAATCATGAATTATTTCATATAGAAAATCGTCATAATGAGATTCCATTCTTCAACCTTTATGCTTAAGTATCATTTTAATGGCTGTTATCCATAAAGATAAAACGTGTCTAAATCACTTGAATCTGAAATCCAATCAACGGTCCTTGAAATGGTGCCATGATACGTAATAATCATTTTCAAGAGGTTTTAAATTTGGTTTTAGTTAGTATAGGTACATGTTTGATTTATTCAGTTGGTGAGACCATCTTTGAAGAAGTCTACAATTTTGGTCACCAAGGAAAGCAGGTTTGCTCAAAGAAATCCTTGTCTTCTGGTAAATCCGTGTGTGTTTTATAATGCCAAAACTAATTAATAAATATGTTGCACCACTCCTTGTACTTTGAGCAGCAGAAAATATTTGTGTGTCTTCTGTTATAAACAAAGCAGCCAGGCTTGGTGGCTCACACCTGTAATCCCAGCACTTTGGGAGGCCAAGGCAGGCAGATCACGAGGTCAGGAGATTGAGACCATCCTGGCTAACACGGTGAAACCCTGTCTCTACTAAAAATACAAAATATTAGCCAGGTGTGGTGGTGGGCACCTGTAGTCCCAGCTACTCGGGAGCCTGAGGCAGGAGAATGACGGGAACCCAGGAGGTGGAGCTTGCAGTGAGCCGAGATCACCCACTGCACTCCAGCCAGGGCGACAGAGGGAGACTCCGTCTCAAAAAAAAAAAAAAAAAAAAAAATTAAAGCATTAAACTATAGAAATGTTTTCTTGCTTTCATCGGAGCCTCAAAACAACACAAGGTTATACTTCCAATTTTAAAGATAAAGCACATGTTCAGATAATTAAAATAATTTTCTCAAAGTGAAAAATAGACAAGCTCTTAAACAAAAAGGTCAGGATATGAATATGTGAATATGACTTTAAAATACACCAAAATAGTGGTGACTCAGTAATGTCAGCTTTGTATTTGAAGGACAGGATGATATTGCTGTCACTCCATATTGTCATATCACAGGTTATAGCAATAAAATTAGTTTATAGCAGCATTTTATTGTTGCTCATAAATCAGAGTGTAAAACTTAAACTATATGAAGACACTAGAGGATGTTATGGATAAAGAGCTTCCGAACATAATGAAAATATCTCTAGGTAGCAACAATTGAAATTTGTCTTTGAATTATTCCTGCTCAGTGGCCATTCAAAATTAAGAACTCATAATATCGTGGCCCAGTTGTCCATAGTAGAAAAGAAATAAACTCAGCGATTTCAGCTTTACTGATATTGTGGAAATAATACAGATTGATTATTTGGTTAAGACAGAGAGGCCACTGCAAGCTGAATTTACAATTCAGATTTAATTTACAATTAACAATTCTCATTCAATGGATGTAAATTAAATATCTTAGTTCTTTTTAATAGTTTATTAAAATTTAAATGGATAGAAACTTGATTATGCTAGTTATGCAACTTGACATACTTAGACTTTTTTTAATTTTAAGAATTTAAGTAGAGAGGCAAATATTCTTGCATATTGAGGTGTGTTTATGTTTTTCTATTCTTTTATGTTTTCAAATTTAATACTTAAATGTGACCAGCAGTTAGTCCACAATTTACTCTAATCACAGACGATCAAGATAATGAAGTTTAAAAATCAAATACCATGCATGTGGTAGCTTCTGCCAGCTGCAACTTGCTATGCTTCTACAATAAACATACAATACTTTTAATGTGACTGGTATAGACCTCCAACTAAGAGTTGCTAACTTAACAAGGAGCTAGCAAATTCTTTTAAAAAAGAATGATTGGTGTTTGGATATCTCCTGCTGTGTTAAAAATTTCAATGGCAGTAATTAGCAGCAGGTTTTTCCATCTGGGCATGATAGGCAGAAGAAAGGAGCCCCTGGAAAGGAGGATATAAAGAAAGCAAAAACTAGAGGGGAACTGTAACAATTGAGCAGATGACATGTTGTTTGATCAATCGCTACCGTCGTAATAAATATGTTTCATAGAAAGGTATCAGAACTTTGTACAGTGAAACACTAGAAATTACATTCGTAAGATATTCATCAATTAGAAAATTATGTCTCAGCTTTGTGATTTTTAACATTAAAAAAGATAAGTACAATTAGGCACATACTGTTTTAATGCTAAACATTAGAAACATATTTATTTACTTGATTATTTTAAATATAGTTTCTGACTTGTTCAAATCATGGCTTTGATTTATTGGCAATTTTTAAGTGTAACATCCAGAGCATTTTCTTTTTTAAAGATATACACCATAAATCAGTACTTTAAGATCATAAAAAGACTTAAAACAGCCATTTTAGAAAAAAAGAGTTTGTACTATAAGTATCTTGGTCTTAAATGTTAATTATGAAAAATGAGCAAAAGGAATGATAAATTACTAAATATATTTTTAAAATATTCCATGAGTATATTCTTAAAACGAACAAGATATTTAAGAAAAATTTTCCAAATTGTTAAGAATGTATGCCTTATTTATGGCAAGGCCAACCTTGTAAACCCACATACTTTGGTCTGAAATCAGGTAGAAAAAAAGTATCTATCTATCTATTTATCTACCTATCTCCCTCTATCTATCCATCCATCGCTGTATAAAACCTATCTAAAATGAGAATTTGACATCTGAATTATTATCTGTGTAACAACTGGTGTTGAGATAGTTGTATCTGGAGCAAACATATCTGATAAAAGATAATGAGCTTTGTTTTAAAGAACTGATCCAAAGATCCCAGGTTGAGCTTCATTTCTTGGCAGCATCTATTTTTAGTACAGGAATAAAGGAACAGGCACTACCTATTTTAGCTCCAAATAGTGGGTTTGTTTCTCAACAAAAGGGAAGTTTTATATTTATTTTAAGAAACAAAATATCTTCTAGAACATTTCTTATCAGAACTAAAACTCTTAATGCATAAATCCTTTTCAATTTTTTAGCAGGAGATTTCATTCTTCTCTAATTCTGCTTAGGACCCACTTTAGTAAGACTTTCTGCCTTAGATTAATTACCCTGATCTAATTCATTTAGTGGAGGACAGCTGTGGTACGTGGGTTGCCCACTGATGTATTGTGTTAAATGACGCCCATCTGTCATTGCAGCATATCAGCATGGATTCAGTGTCATCCACTTCATTGGTTCTGCTGAGATGTGAAGTATGGCTACAATGTTTACTACTGTTGTTAATTTAATATCTACACCTTAAATAACCTGACTGCTGTCATTCCCTGAACAATGATACATGATGGCCGGCAAAGAACCAGATAGAAAGCATTAACTAGACAGCGAAGCAGACCCTCTAGTATAGTTAATTAGAACACTTGTGGGCAAAGTTGCTATCGGGGGCCCTGTAGGGCATTCTCCTAGGGAAATTCTTTATTGAGAAATAAAGTTAAAAGGATCTGTGTTAATAGCACTTCTGACAAATTTAATCATTAATTAATGATTAAATTCTGACACATTTAATCCTTCATTCTCTTAAAACAGAACTATTTTTTAATAGTCCTTTTATCTTTTTAAGAGTTCATCTCGGATGCTTCATTTCTTTATTGTCTTGTTACTTTACCACAGCTCCCCAAATATGTAATATATGTGCTTCATTGGAAACTGGTTGATGCAAGTATAATATACCATAGGTAATGTTTTGCTTTTAATGTTTTCTTTCTTATCTAAACTACCTTAGCCCAAAATCTCTTGAGAAGATCCAAGGATTTCAAAGTATACATGTTATCTATAATGCTTGATTCTGTTTTCAAAATAAGTCATTAAATATTAATATTTTATATATGTGAATTGCTTGTATAATGTGGTAAAATAAAATTTAAAAATAAGAGTAATATGCATGTTTACATCCTAAATACATCACAAGTTGACCTTATAAAATATTTAAAATCATTAAAAAATTGATGAATATACAAACAGAAAAATTTTGTTTTTAATACTTTATAAAAGCTAAAGAATATGTCATTTGATTTTTATGTCCATTTAGTTATTCTTTTTCATTTTCAATGTTTGTTCATCTTATTTACATTATATTCATGTTTAATGACCCTTTAAAAAATATCAATCTCTTCAAATTTTCCGTCCATTTTTTTGCCTTGAATGAAACTTGGTCCTATAGGTGGCTGCTTTCATTAGATTGTCTTCAAATAGGTTCTAATGTATTCTCCCACAATCTATATACTTACATTTGGAAAACTGAGTCATTATTTCAGTAATACTCAAAGGCCAGCAATACACAGTTACTCTTAACTTTTGTTTACATATAAATTTCTCTTTTAAGGCTTATGCTAGCTGGATAAAATAACTTCTCTCCCTCTTTATTTAAATTTCCTGTCTGTTCCACCTATTAAAAATCAAACTGTTTCAAAGTAAATCAACTGTGTACCAGAACAAGACTTAAGAATATTAACCAAAATAGAACAAAACAAGATTATCCAGCAACAACAACAACAACAACAAAACACCTAAAATTTATAATGTTTAATTCAACAAGTAATTACAAGGCATGTAAAGAAGCAGAAAAATATAACCCATAATGAGTAAAACCAATCAAAACTGACTGAGAAATTACACCAATTATGGAATAAGTGGATGTGAAACTTTTACAAGAGTTGTAACTATAATACTCAAGAATGCAGAGGAAAACAAGTTTGTTAAAGAAAGACATGAGAGATATAAAAGCCACTCAGATTGAAATTCTAGAGATGGAAAATGAACCAGACAAATATTTTCAGCAGATTAGACATTTGCAGAATAATGAACTTGATAATACAGCAATAGAGAGAGATTACTCAAAATAAGACACACAAAAATATTTTTTTAAGAAAACCAGTTTATTAGTAAGCTATGTGACAACTTCAAATATCCTAATGCATATGTAATGTAAGTACCTGAAGGAGAGAAGAAAATGAAGCAGACAGAAAAGTTATTTGAAGAAATAATGACTCAAAATTTTCCAAATCTAATGACAAATGTAAACCCACAGATCAAAAAGCTCAACAGAACACAATCAGAAGAAACAGGAAGAAAACTGCCTCAAAGGTACATCTTAATGAAATTTCTTAAAACTGTAATGAGAATTCCAGTTCCACAGTGTTGCCAGCATGTGGCATAGTACATTTTTTTGCTTCTATGAGTCATTTTAATAGCTGTTTAGTAGTGTCCCATTCTGGATTTAATTCACATTTCCTTGTAACTAAATACATTGATATTTGTTTATTTTTATCTGCTTATTTTCTATACATACATTGTTTTTGGTAAAATGTCTATTCAAGTCTTTTGATTCATGTTTTAATTATCTGTTTTCTAATAATTGAGGTTTTATTAAGTTGCCAATGGTGTTTTATGGCATTGGCTATCATTTGTTTAAAATGTGAACTTTAAACTTCTGACCTGTTCAAGAAGTATGAAGGATTTGGGGCATTATTATATACACATAATATCAGTCCCTCAAAACATGCTGAAAATAACAAATATTAAAAATGTAAAACTTTTAAATATTATATGGTATATATATGAAATTATTTTAGTAATTAAATTTATAGAGTTTTATGTATACAATAATTTCATTATATTATAAAATAATTTTAATTTTCAGAGTCCAATTTTTCAACTTTTTGTTTCATGAACAATATTTTGATCTTATATCTAAAAACATCATGAACTAACTCAAGGTTGCAGCAATTTTTTCCTTTGTTTGACCCCAGAAATTTTATAGTCTCAGATTTTATATTGATGTCTATGAACAATTATTTGAAAAATGTTGGTTTCATTTTTTGTATAGTTTAAGAAATGAATCAGCATTCTCTTTTTTGTGTGTGATGCCATATCCCCAAATATGGTAGCATCACTTGTTGAGGAAACTATCATTCTTCATTGAATTGCTTTTGCTTTTCCATCTTTCTCTAAAATCAATTGACCATATACGTATGGGTCTATTGCTGCTCCTTTGATCTGTACAAACTCTGTCAATATCTTTTTTTCTGATTTCTAGTGCTTTATAATAATTGATAAAATCATATAACTCAAGTCCTCCATCTTTCTTCTGATTCAATTTTTAGGTTTCCTACTTTTTTTCTTTTTGCCTTTCTGTATAAATTTAAATCAACTTCTCTATTTCTCTAAGTAAATCCCACTGGTATTTTGAATAAAATTATGTTGAATCTATACTTATTTACTTCTCCAATATAAGAACATTATAATTCCCTTGAATTATTTAGATCTCCTTAATTTCAATGAATAAATATTTTAACTTTCCATTCCAAAATTTGGCAAATATCTTTTTTAGGTGTATTGCAAGGTATCTTATATTTTTGATGCCTGGCCTAAATCATGAAATTAATTTCCAAAAGGTAGTACATATTATTTTCTTACTAGTTTTTAATTTCTGTTGGTAGTGATTATGTTCCCTTTATTCATTCCTGATATTGGTAATTGGTGTTTTTTTTCCCTTGACTATTCCTCCTGTTTTCTCAACTCTTCAATGAATCAACCTTTGAATTTTTTATTTATTTCCCATTGTGTCTCTTTCTCTTTCAAAAATTTTTGTTCTTAATTTTATTACTTTATTTTCTTATTACTACCATTACTGGCAGGCAGATTTTTCTAGTTCATCCTTTATCTGAGTTTATAGTCCATGGCTTTGCACGTGGTCCTCATTTCCAATTCCTTGTCTTGTGCAGTCCAATGGCCTTTTCTTGCATTTTCTTATGGGATCTTTAAAATCTTCAGACCCCAGTTGCCTGATATCAGCACGACTAATATCCACCATGATAACATATACTGCCATACTATGGTGAAAGTATTGAAATATTTCTACAAAAGTTTGTTAATGACTGCTTTTCTGAGCTCCATGAGTGTCTTCCGGCCATCCTGGCCTGGCTGGTCATTCCCACTTTCACATTGTACCTGCTCATAACTCATCAGGGATTTTCAGGACCCGGCTCAGTCAAGGTCTCTGCCTTTGTAAAATAGGTGCTTACTTATTACGAATGTCAGCTCTCAAATGTCATTTAGTATCCTTAGGTAGATTTAGCTTCTGAGTTTGCTTAGCATTTAGGTTTTTATCCTTTCTCTGAAGGAGGATGGAGTGTGTTACTGGGATTTCTCCTTAGTTTTGGGGGGAAGTTAGCTAAGTATTTGCAAAAATAGTTATTGGTTTTCTGCCATCTAGTATTTTACACTGGAAGGATTTTCCAGACTATCTAGAAGATTACATTGCTAGATTGTTTTTCTCAAATCTCATTCTTATCTTTACCAATGATGACCTGGGGAACTATAATATTATCTACCATTATTTCTATGGAAATTTTTCAAATATCTACCATTTGACTAAAAACACAGTTTGGAATTTAATGTACACAAATATTTGGCCCAGACATAGGGACAACAGATTGCATGAAAAATTATTTTTACAGACAGACACAAAGTAGGTTAACATGAGAATTATTTTCTGAGCTCTGTAACTCTTTCCATCATGCACCTTCATCACCATTTGTGAAAAAATGCTTTAGACAAACTCGCAGGCATTGCTGGAAATGATACAATTGAACTATTGAGGTATAAAAAGTTATGAAAAGAACTAGTCTTTTCAAATTGAGTAGTTTCTTCAGTAGTTGAATGAAATCTTCTATTTGCAACAAATCTAGGATGGTAGAATTATATACACAGCAGGCATAAATTGGAAAGAAAAATGAAGTAATTTGTAGTCTTGAATTAATAATAGTGATGTTTCAATCTCCAATTTTTTTGACCTATGAGAATTAACACAAGCTCTATGTAAACACTTATGGAAGAATCACTTGATTAAGAGATTTCTAGGGAAAAAAAAGTTCAGTCACAAATATATAAACATTAATGAGCAATAAATGATTTTCTTTGCAGTCAGAATCAACCGATAGTTTTTACTTCAGTTTAAATGTATTACAAGTACATGTGTTTATACCTTACCTCTTGACACTCATGAACTCAGTGAAAGAAAGTAAAAGGGAGACATTTTTCTTTCACATTTTTATATCTAATAGACTGTCTTTGTTCAAACATCTAGGAACACAACCGATGTGTATGATAAACAAATGGATGATTTGTTACATTGACCTCTAAGCTTTTAAATGCTTTTCTAGGATCAAAATGTAAGAAATGATAATGTAGCAAAATGAAGAATTTCAGAGAAGCCTATGTGAAACCAATCCAAAATGCTTCTGGAGCTAAATATGCTGTGCATAGCCATGTGCAGCATTTGCCATTTTGAACATGAAAAGTGCTAATTACTGAATTGTATAGGTAGAAATCATTTGAAGTTACACTTTAGAAATTGTATGTTATTTGTAATCTAAAATGCACTGCCCACTTAAAACATACACACATACACACATACACACATGCGTGTGTGTTCCTGTTTGCCTCTGCACATGTGTGCGTGTGAGTGTGCAATGTTTATGAGAGTAGATAGTTCCAGGACAGTTAATAATGTTCATTTGATTTAAGCAATGCAATCTA
Source organism: Macaca nemestrina (assembly GCF_043159975.1). Classification (NCBI taxonomy): domain Eukaryota; kingdom Metazoa; phylum Chordata; class Mammalia; order Primates; family Cercopithecidae; genus Macaca; species Macaca nemestrina. The sequence continues at coordinate 79,739,421 of NC_092128.1, read as the reverse complement.
TTACATTGGTTCAGAACATAAATATAATATATTGTTCACGAAAGATATTTATCCTGTGTTGGCTCAGGGAAGTCATTCTTTCTAGGTTTGGAGGTTGGTTCTAGCATTTGCCTACCACATGTTCTTTTGACAAGCTTCTAAATTTTGTTCTGCCCATTTTATCATATGAAAAAATAGGTATTATTATATCTGCCATTGAAAAGAAATTCATTGTGAGAATTTCATAATATAGTTCCTACATAACCCATGGCACAGCATCAGCTAGCACAGCATCAGCATATTTGGTATATATTTAGTGTATACCATTATTATCATTACTATCATCATTATTATATAATACTATAGTAAGATTTTAGATTATACCAACTCATTATAAAGTCCATTATTATTGTGAGAAAGCGCACTGTAAAATTTAACTTGAGGCTCCACTGAAGGAGAGTGAGCTTGTTGGTTCTAGTGACATCAGCACTAGGACTTAGTTCTAGCTTTGACTTTGACTGTCATGTTGCATGCTTTACTTAGCTGCTTGGGTATGAGACATTTGCCTGTCCCTATTACCAAATGTGTTCCAACTTTACACTAATCTCTAATATATTTATAAAACACCTACATTATATTGTGCTTTCTTTCAAAAATTTCAAGCTGTGTACCTACCAACTCAATAAGACATGAGAAAATGTAGAAATGGAGATAATGGCAAATATTGAGCTAAATATTTGGTGTATACCTCTCCTCAAAAATCTTCCATGAAAGGAGAACTCTTGGAGGGAGGGACCAATTAGCTTTCCTCATAGTCAGAGGTTGTCAAAATTATTGTACCTATATGAAGGGCTGAACATAGAGTCCTGAAATCCCAGGCACTGGGCAGTGAAGGAGACTTTGTAAATGTACAGAAAAATACTTTATCTTTTCAAGCATCTGAGACATGCTATTGGAATGTACCTGACTTTTTTTACATCTTACCCCAGGTATCTTTAAAACAGTAATGAAATAGCTCAAGTACCTAAAGTAGTCCTAATATTCTGAATCTAGTTTTTTTCAGTAAGTAGTAATAATAGCATTATAGCTGGTATATATTGAGTGATTCTTATATGCTAAAAATTGTGCAAGATTTGTAGAAATATTACTTTACCTTTCCTCAGGAAAATTTATAGATTAGGTGCTATTGATAATAGATTGGAGAGGAACACTGAAGCATATGAAATAAATGAGTACAACTCATTTATTTTTTAGTACAACTATCACTAGCACAATTAAGCTACCAACAATTAAACTAGGAAGGGAATAATTAAGAGATTTAAAAGGAACTGTAAAGGAAAAGAGAGTTGAAAAAGGCTCATGAATTTATTGTTTTCTATAAATGTCATCAACAATTTCTTCAAAAAGTATTTAATACTCTTCATATCATAGGCTGACCATTATGAAGGATATAAGAGATTAGAGTGGGTGTTAGCGGAATGAGGAATGAAAATATCTCTTCTAGTTAAATCTACAATTGTGGAAAGTCTGCCCATTCTTCGCCTCTAGGCTTAAAAGATTCTTCTATTTACTTTTTTCATTTTTTAGAAAATAAAAAATACACTTTTTTTTCATAGAGACAGGGTCTCACCATGTTGCCCAGGCTGGTCTCAAACTCCTGGACTTAAGCAGTCCTCCAGCCTCAGCCTTCCAAAGTGCTGGGATTACAGGCATGAGCCACCATACCTATCCTTAAAAGATTATTAAAAAGAGGTGAAAAAGTTATGAGATTTTATTATAAAATACATTGGTTTATATTTTTGTTTCAGTGGAATGGGAATACAGGTTACATATATATTCTTCAGTCTATAAAAAGAAATGCATGTTTTCAATCTCATATCTAAAATAAATTTGCTGAATGTATTTACTCTGTGTTAAGCCCACAATACCAAAAATTAAAAATAAAAATCTGTCCCTTGAGAATATCCTGATCATGTCCAGTTGGCTCTATTCAGATGGAGTAAGAGAATAGTTTTACAACAATCTGGCTAAATGTACAACACTGAATCATCTACTCAAATAACATTTTCAGTTTCACACTATTTTTGTCCGCTTGTGGTTTAGTCAAACCCACTTTAAAGGCATTTTTGCAACAGCCTTGATAGCCCGTATTTCTACTGGACCCAGCCTAAGTGTCTAAAAGTTTAAAAGTATGCTGATGATTCACAGCAAGTCAAGATATGTTGTTTGAGTGATTATCAGATGAATCTAGATGTTAACTTTGCTTAATCTATACACGCAGACTAAGCCAGTCTCTATGACATGTCTGAAAACATCGTGATAACCATTTGTTGTTATCCAAACATTTTTATGAATGTTGCCCCTTGAAGACCCATTTCATCCTTGAAACATATATGAATATGCCCAATACAAATCCTAAGAATTTACTCTGCATATCAGTAACCAGAATGAAAATCTATTTCTACAAAACAATTGTATAGCAATATTAATAGGAGCTTTTTTTTTAGCAGGCAAAAATTAGAAAAAAAAAATCAAGGTTTTTCAATAAGAAAAGGGTAATAATTTTAGGTATATTTATACAATAAAGTTATACTCAGTACTAAGAAAGAATTAATAATACATGTAGCAACATGGACAAAGGCTTCAAGCATTATGCTAAGTGAAATTAGCTAGACACAGAAGAGTGCATTGTCTCTTACTCTATATAATATTCAAAATAGGCACAGCTGATTTATGTTACAAAAAGTATAAAATTGTTAAAAAGTTAATAAATATCACACATTATATAGTCAATGTTAGTTGCAATAGGGAAAGTTAGGTGTGTGTAGATACATAGTGTTTACACCTGTTAATGTAACTTTAATTTTTAAGAATAATAAATGATTTTTTAAAACTTCTGTGTTTTCAGTTTAAGGAAAGTATTTCCCATAATTTTAAGTACCACATTTGGCTGTAAAGAAAAATTTAACAGCTCATATGGGTGCCAATTACAGTCAATTACACTCCAGTTTTCTGCCTTGTCACTACTCTACCTCTAAAAAGCCATGTCGCCTTTGCAAGTGAAGAATTTACTGCTCATAATCCAAACTATTAGGGTGTTTCTGATTTCACAGGTCCTTTATTGAGAAATAATTTAGATACATAGCTTCAGGGAATAATGTCAAAACCAATTCTAAAGTATTTTCTCACCAAAGTTATAGCTTAAGAATATATATTATTGATGAACATAGACATTATTTACTTTAGGAAACCTGTTTGTTCACATTTCAATCACTTCTCAATTATAAACGATATGCATAGAAGAAGAAACAAGAGTTCCTATGCTCCCTTTCCAAGTGTTTAGGAAACACACTCATCAATTCAGTATTGATAACTTTTTCTTTACTGTCTGACTCCCACCGCCTCTTCTAAATCTAGGGTCAAAAACCTTCAGGTCATTTCACAGAATATTTCCTACCTCTTAAGCCAATATAAACACTGTAGGTAAACAATTTTAAACAATTTAGGTTATACCTTCTTCAGGGAATGATGCCTCCACGTGGTTAAAAATATCCACACACACAGGCCGAAACATGAGCAAAGTGCTTCTATGAATCAGATGACAAAAGTGGCCGTAAAAATATTACACCGTCATCTTCATACTTGGGCTTTTCAAAAAGCACTGTTCACACTGAAAACCATCTCTACTTGGAGTATTCACTTGTTGATTCTGTTATCTTTCATTCTGCAAAGTTGCCTACCTTTAGACATCAGCGTCAAATCAATTTTTTTCTTGGTTAACTCTTTAGAGAACTTAATGCATCGTCATACCACCAATGAGCATGAACTCAGCTCTCAGCTGATAATGAACACTGAGCAACAGTAAAGGCACTCTTTTCCAGGTCAAAAAAGATTTCCGACCACCTAGAAAGTTACTAACAAAATCATATCACTTATTTCAATTCAACACTCATTATCCCTCCTTCCATTACTACTAAAGTGACTATGAGCATACTAAGTTATTTCATACATTCTACTTTGAGAAATTTTATGAAAATGTTAATATACACAAAAATAACATGGTTTCATAAACTCTCACATATCCACTAACACCTCTAGCCGATTTCATAATTATCAATATATCAGCATTTTTGCTTCATCCATAAAATGTGTTCTCTCTGTGCTGAATTATTTTAAAGCATATACTAGAAATCTGAAAATTATATGGACTTGTTTACATAGTCATAATAGCATTATTCTACCTGCAAATATTAATAACAATTCCTTGGAATTATCAGATGCCAAATTGATGTTAAAATTTCTCTTCTCTTTTTATGATTATTTTAAATAAGAAACAAACAGGCCTATAAATTGAATATGGTTAAAATCTTCCTTAAACACATTTGAATCTAGAGAAATTATTTCTACTTTTCTATTTTTTTTGGTGAGGAAATTCACATTTCATTGCAATTATTTATTTTCATAAGTTATCTCCTTACCCATGTCTTTTCTTACTTTCCATCTTTATAGATATAGAAAATAACAAAAGGAGCATAAATTAGATGCTTGATTTAAAATATATATATATATTTCCATAGGTTTTGGGGGAACAGGTGGTATTTGGATACATCAGTAACTTCTTTGTGGTGATTAGTAAGATTTTGGTGCACTCATCACCCAAGCAGTATACACTGAACCCAATCTGTAGTTTTTTTATCCCTCACCCTTTTCCCACCCTTTCCCCCTGAGTTTCCAAAGTCCATTGCATCATTCTTATACCTTTGCATCCTCATAGCTTAGCTCCCACTTACTAGTAAGAGCGTATGATATTTGGTTTTCCATTCCTGAGTTACTTCATTTAGAATAATAGTCTCCAGTTCCATCCAGGTTGCTGCAAATGCCATTAATTCATTCTTTTTTTATCACGGAGTAGTATTCCATCATGAATACTACCGTGAATCAAGAAATGAATAATAAAATAAATGATTAAATGACTAAATGAATACTACTGTGAATAAAGAAATGAATAAATTTGCAATGAGTGAATACAGAAACTGTGACCCACAGTTCTTTAGGAGTTAAAGAGAAATCATTTAGGCTGATAGTGAGGGTAGGGGAGTCCTTGGTAAGGTTTTCCTCTTAATGAAAAGCAACCCCAAAATCCATTTTCTTTTCTAACAAACAGCAGCCTGTAAAATCAAGCTGCAGACATAGACTAGCAAGCTGGAAGCTTTCACGCGTGAATGCCAGCAGTTGTGCCAATAGGAAAAGGCTACCTGCGATAAGGCATGTTCAAAATGGTGGCTCCGTCTTCTCTTCTCTTTGCCAAACCATGTGTACAGTAAGGAAAAGACAATACAATGCAGGCCAAAGACCCAATTTGCATAATAAGATTAGGGTGGGACAACTACCCTTCCCTTCACGCTATGTAAATGTCACACTTGGTCGAACCAATTTGTGCGCTCTGTGTAAATCACACACTGTCTCCTCAAGTCTGCCTATAAAATCTGGTGCTGTCTGCTGCAGGCTGGATTTTTCCTTTCCGGAGCCCCTCTCTCTCACAGGGAGAGAGCAGTTCTCCTTTCTCTTTCTTCTGCCTGTTAAACCTCCACTCTTAAACTCACTCCTCTTGTGTGTCTATATCCTTAATCTTCTTAGCGCAAGATGACAAATCCCGGGTATTTACCCCAGACAACTACCCTGCTTCATATTGGGAATCTCGACCGGGATTCCAAGGTACATTCACCTGAATGGTGAGTAGAGGAGCAGACCCCAACTCTGTCCTTCCATTTTGAGGCTCTTGGTCTCCATTTTAGAACCAAATCAAGCCAAATACTAGGTCCACTTCAGTCACTTAAAAACAATTAGCGTGGCTGCCAGCCTTGCAATACTTGAGGGGCAAGCTTGCTGGGGAGAACATGAAGAATTTCCCAGTACCCACGGCTTGCTGGGCATCTTGACCATGTTTGGACCATTTCCTTTCACAGAGGACCTAGCCGTAGCATGGGGATAGAAGAGGTCCTGGAGCAACTGAGGATTTCTAACTGCGGCTACCCCCTGGTGTTATCCAAAGGTTTCTGGATTGACCCCAGCCTTCGCCCACCCAATGGGGTGTCAGCAACGGAATCTTCAACTTTGCTATTATAATTTCTTCCTTTCCTGTCCGCAACCACCATGTCTCCTATTCTCTCTCTGTAAGCAATGCCGTGGATGTTTTACAGTTCAGGGAAGTAATTCTGTTAGGCAAAGTCAGGAAATGCTGTAGTAACTGGGGCTATAGCTCAGGGGAATGCCATTGTGATTTTCTGGGAACAGAGGGTCCCTCCCCCACCAACAGTGAGGTCACTCTCTGCTCTTGGTCTAGAGAACACATAGCATTTCCAGGTCACTCTCTGCCATTGTTCTGGAGAGCATATGGCGTGTCAAGGTCACTCTGCTCTTAGTTTGGAGAGCACATAGCACTTCAAGGTCAACAGCGCCACCTAGTGGAATAGAAATCCTCTCCTTGAGGCACATTGTCAGCCCTTTGCCAACACGCTAGCTTCCGAATTTTCCCTTTTTGTGTCCCTCTATTGGAGACCAGGCTTTAGGCTGCTTCTATAAACAAGAAAATTCTGCCTTAAACAATTAGGAGTAAAATGTCTGCCAAAACCAAATTTTAATCTCAATACTATCCCATCAGCAGAAAAACCACCATTTGGACCCTACATTTTTTGAAGTTCCCTATTCTGCCTCCAATTAGAACAGTACTTAAATACAAGGGGAAAAGTCCAGAAATTAACTGGAACCATTCTCTAAATGTAAATGCTTTGGCATGGGCCACAATAGCAGAATATAGCGCTCAAAAAAGCATACCCCCTCCATAAAAAAAGGGGAATGCAATAGTTTCCCAAATTCAACTGTTACACAGTCTTTCCTGAGACCCATCTATCCGGGACCCACACAGACCACATTAATCTAACGAGTCAAAGGGAAATCTCAAGTAGAGAACTAGAGTCACATGGGTAAGCGTGACTAATCCCAATCGATTAGTTCCTCTGGTTCCATGGCTGCAGGGAGGGAAGGGAAAATCACACCTGCAACCATGGGTGTCACATTTAAAAAGGTGGCAGGAGCCAGAAACCAAGGAGGGAAAACAGCAGGGGGGAACTGTCTTCCCCTCCACCCTGGGTCACACCAAAAGGAAGGAGAAAAAAGGGATGCCTTTTTCTCAGTTCTCTGAAGCACTAGGACTCCTTTGTCCCTGAAAGTTTGAAGAAAATGCGGCTCATTTTCTTTTGCACAAGGGCATCACCCTCTTACTAGACCTTTGCAAGCACTACAAAATCAACCCAGCTCTTTTAGCAATCATATCAGGCAGGACTATAGAGGATGTTTCCCCAAATTAATTAGTGAAGCAACTTATAGGGAACCATCTAAGGATCCCCCTCATTCAGGGTGCCTGGAAGTTTCCTTCTCATTACAGGACCTTAGACAAATAAAGGGAGACTTAGGCCAATTTTCTGACAACTCTTACAGGTATATAGAAGCTTTTGAAAATTTAACTCAAGTATTTGACTTCTCATGGATGGATGTTATCTACTCCTAAGCCAAGCCCCAACCATGGCTAAAAAAACCCGGCAGTTCTGCAGGAAGCAGAGAATTTCAGAGGTGAGCAATATGTCTCCTATGTTAGGTCAAAAGGGGAAAGAGAAAATAGGGAAAATGAAGAAATTAGGGAATCATCATTCCCTATAGGAAGAGAGGCAGTACCTCTTGACAACCCAAATTGAAATCCTCAAGTGCAACTCCTAGATGCCCTGGCCTTTCCTGCCCCCTTATCCACATTGTCAGCTCCTCCAGCTCTACCACCCAAACCCCAAGACTTTTCTATGGTATTTTTTGTTCCTTCTTTCAAAGTTTGAAATGGCTCCTATCTCCTCTTTTATAATGTTCTTACAACCTGGGAAAAGTTAATTTCCTGAAACTATAAGTGCTTGCCTTGGAGTTCAGTTTGAGGGAAGGGAACCCAAAAGCCTGACATGCCAGCAAAAGGGTCAAAGTTTTTTTACTAGTCAGGCTTTTGGCTTATCTTTCCCTGTGCAAACTGATAAAAGAAATATTCTCTGTAAGGTTTTAATTAATGAAAAGCATTTGTGAGGTTGGTCTTAAGCTGTAGACTATCTGGTGCACTTTGCATGTCTTTCTGTATGGTTCTGTCAAAAGAGAGGGTACCTTAGGTTAGGATGCAGTCCCAGGACCCCATAAGCCTGCTGTTCAAACCAGGCCAACAAAATGGTCAGTAACAAACTCTGCTAAAGCCTTCTATATTGTTTTATGTCCTTGGGAACATGACCTGTAATCACATGGCAATTATTTTTTTTCATTCTCTGCCATTTTACAATGGTGGCCGTCTTCGTGTGCTAGTAAGTCAGTTTCTAGGTGGGGATGACAAAATCAGATAAGCCAGTTTATTGATTTGGGTAGTGCTAGCTGATCCATCAAGGGCAGGGTTTACAAAATATCTTAAGCACTGATCTTGAGAACAGTTTAGCCAGGGTAGCCTCCAACTGCATGACTCCTAAGCCATGTTTTCAAATCTTGTAACTATTGTCTTGGTCTGGTCCCCAGGCAAGAGTGAAGTTTATTTTCAGAAGAGGCCACTGTCATCTTTGTTCTGGACTATCCAACCCCTCCCAGAGTTGGTTCAGCCTATACCCAGGGATAGGCAAGGACAGCTTGGGGGCTGGAAACAAGACGAAATTGGTTGGGTTGGATCTCTTTCACTGTCTTAGTGACCATTTTGCAATGACAGTTTCAAAAGCTGCTTACCACCCCTTTGAAAATACCTCATACACTTGAGGCTAAATCATAACCTAATTAAATCTTGTGAGGTTACTTTCTGTAAAGTTCAAAAGCCAAAAATCTTAACCACTTGGCATAGCTAAAGTTGAGTAACAAGGTATTTAAAATACCTTTTTTTTTTTTTTTTTTTTTGAGACAGAGCCTCGCTGTTGTCACCCAGGCTGGAGTGCAGTGGCACAATCTTGGTTCACTGCAACCTCTTCTTCCCAGATTCCAGTAATTCTCCTGCCTCATCCTTCTTAGTAGCTGAGATTATAGGCACCCAACACCACGCCCAGCTAATTTTTGTTATTTTTAATAGAGATGGGGTTTTCACTATATTGGCCAGGCTGGTCTCGAAGTTCTGACTTCAGGTAATCCACCCGCCTCGACCTCCCAAAATGCTGGGATTACAGGGGTGAGCCACCATGCCCGGCCTGAAAGGATTTTCTTAAAGAGTGCTCAGCTTAATTAAAAGTAGATATCCAGCCAGGTGCAGTGGCTCAAGCCTGTAATCCCAGCACTTCGGTAGGCCAAAGTGAGTGGGTCGCCTGAGGTGGGGAGTTCGAGACCAGTATGGCCAAATTGGTGAAACCCCATCTCTACTAAAAATACAAAAATTAGCCAGGCATGGTGGTGCATGCCTGTAATCCCAGCTACTTGGGAGGCTGAGGCAGGAGAATCGCTTGAGTCCAGGAGGCAGAGGTTACAGGGAATGAAGATCACGCCACTGCATTCCAGCCTGGATGACAGAATGAGACTTCATGTCAAAAGAAAAAAAAAAAAAAAAACAGTGGATATCCAAGCCACAGGTACATTAAAAAGGCCACTATGTTTTTTTTCTCTTCTTGCATCTTGTTTTCCTGAAAAAGGTTTTTCTTCAGTTGACTGAATTCTTTTTCTTGATTTTTTGTCTTGTCACTTTTAATGCACACATGAGAGGCCCTAAGATAACTTCTGGTAGCCAGGCACCCCTTGGGAAAAACAGAGGCAGCGCCACAGACCTCATTTTGGAAAACAAAACAAAACAACACCTCTGTTTTCCTCATGAGAGCCAGGAATTAAATGTGGATAGATTCCTTTCAAAATCAAAGGCGCTCTTCTTTTTTGTATTGTATTATCTAACAGTTTTGAGTTTATCCACTCATTCATTGATGGGCACTTGGGTTGATTCCACATTTTTGTAATTGCCAATTGTGCTGCTATAAACATGCGTGTGCAAGTATTTTTTTTGTATAATGACTTCTTTTCCTCTGGGTAGATACCCGGTAGTGGGACTGCTGTATCAAATGGTAGTTCTACTCTAATACTTTAAGGAATATCCACACTGTTTTCCATAGTGGTTTTACTAGTTTACATTCCCACTACCAGTGTAGAACTGTTCCCCTTTCACCGCATCCACGTCAAAATCCATTATTTTTTGATTTTTTGATTGTGGCTATTCTTGAGAGAGTACGATGGTATTGTATTGTGGTTTTTACTTGCATTTTCCTGATCATTAATGATGTTAAGCATTTTTTCTTTTCTTTTTTTTTTTTTTTTTTTGGCCATTTGTGTATCTTCTTTTGAGAATTGTCTATTCATGTCCTTAGCCCACTTTTTGATGTGAGATTGTATGTATTTTTCTTGCTAATTTTTTGAGTTCCTTGTAGATTCTGGATATTAGTCCTTTGTTGGATATATAGATTGTGAAGATTTTCTCCCACTCTGTGGGTTGTCTATTTGCTCTTCTGACTGTTTCTTTTGCCGTGCAATTGTAACCAAATGGATGTTTCTACCTTTCCATTTCATAAAGCTTGTAATCAAACTACTTGGTTTTTATATGTGAATGGTCTGAAAATCAGTTGCATTTATTATTCTCTTTGATGATCAAATTGTCCCACAACTGGCCCATGAGAGCCCCTACATGTTGGACTTTATGTCTTTTGGCACACTCCTGTTCATCTTACAGAGCTTTTGTACTTTCTTGTAGCAACCAAATATTTCAGGTTTATCTAAAACAGTTCTCACCTAAGAATCTATTTTATTTATTATTTCAAAACAAAATGATGCTTTTTTTCTCCAAAGAGACTTGAAATATTTTTAAGCAGTATCATATTGAGAGATTATAATCTCAGAAGTTGCTGTGCACAGTATTATTGGATTGTCAAATGTTATGGGCTAAGAAATACATATATTTATATATGTATTTGCATGTAGACATAAATATGTTTAAAATCTATGCTTATTTTGAACATTAAATATCACACACTTTGAAATGTTTCCAAAACACAAGTAAATATCAACTGAACAAGTTTTTTCTTAGAAATTCAGGCTAGAATGATCCCACTAAGTATTCTTAAATAGAAGAAATTATCTGTTTATCACTTCTTTTCTTCATTTGGTATGTTATTGTAATCTTCAAGAGTAGCAAATTCATGTGGTCATATTCTTGACTTCTCTGTGTATTTAAAGAATACAACATCTGACTGGGTGATTTTAGCCTACTTGTAAACCACAGTTTATGAAGATGAATTTGTTCTTTTAAGCTGCTTTGGTTTTGAATGCATTCTGAGGAGAGGAAAGAAAAGCTAAGAGTTTCTGCTGTAAATAGAGCATGCTACCAGTAACCTGGAACAGCTCACTGTGTTCTAGAACTATATTTTGTTTCCTCTTGAGACTATCATTGGAAACTTAGCCTATCTCACCTCAAACATATAAATAATTCATACAAGTTGTCAAAAATATTTTGGACCTAAATTTAAAATCAACATTGTCCCCCCAAAAATAAAGTCAACACTGTCTCCCCCAAAAATAAAGTATAAAACAAATCCAGAATTAAACAGAAGATAAATTCCTATAAGTCATAAGCAAATATTTAAATAAATTTTGATAAGTATTTTTAAATAGTAAACTATAGTCATCTGTAAATATCCAGCTTAATAAAGTATTTTTCTCCTAACATCTTTATAAAAATGTGGAAATCTGTAGAAGCCCATATCCCTAGGGAAGCAGTATTATGCATTACAGTCAAAAGAAAAATGAAGATTTATTTTTGGTTATTTTCCAGTTAGTTTTATGTCTGTTTCCCCAAACAAACGCAATGTAGTTTCTTGGTAATGTTTTCTACAAATAAATTCTTCTCACCTTGCTACTCAATTATTTTATTCACTTTGCCCTATTCTTACCCATTTAACTAATCATAATGCGTTTTGAATTCGGAAATTTACCTTTTCTTGACTGAAAGGAAAAATAAAACTGAAGAAGCAAAGACTTAGATGAGCCAATTGACCATGTTTCACTAATGTAAGTTATTTGTTGGAATTCAAATACACATTCTTAAGTTTCCACCACTATGTTCCAAACATGTAACCAAAGTATAAATTCTCATGGTCTCAGAGTAGACTGTATGTGGACTTATTCTTTGAATGAGATAAAATCTTGAATTACTCTCACCAGTAGAAGAGAAATACTGTGCAATGATGTAGGGAGAATTTGACTTGGAAATTAGAACTTATGAGTCTCAACTCAGCTGTATTCTTAATGTTGTATGTCATTTATGGATAGAATACAAATAAAAGTGAATGAGGTACAAAACTTCCATGAGCCAGTGTCCTCTGAAGTAAAATAAAGAAGCCAATATTTAGAAAAATATAAATTATATATTAAATTCTATATACCACAAATTTTCATAGAAAATATGTAAGAGACAATCACCATGGTGGTATGAACTATTTTTTAAAGCAAAAATCACTAACTTTTCACATGTTAATACATAACAGAATCCTAGCTTGTGAGACTAAAATAATCCGATTATTATTTCTGCCTAATATGTCATATTTCAATAGGACCAAAGGTTCATTATTAGGGGAAATGACTATGTCATCCTTGGACCCTTCTGTATAAAACATAGTAAAGATTGTGTTGTTTTGCTAATTCTGATATTTGGGGATTTTTTTTTTCATTTTTACTTTATAATATTTAAACCTGAGTGCCCTTTTGAAGTTCTATCTTAGTCTGGGTTTCACTGAAGCCAATCATGACACAAGCACCAATGAAGTAGTAAAGTAAGAACAGAGAAGAAAGAAAGGTCAATTTAATATTCATTAAGAGGATTGAACAACTGGATTTAAGTGTGTGAGGAAACTGAATACTACACAGAAATACTTCAAAATTGTCCTTGAGAATGGAAAAGGAAGGGTATTTATACACCAATCCCTTCCCTCTTTAGTTGAGGGAACTTCTAGCCAAATTTCTATCCAGGAAAAGAGGAGAGAAAATAAATGGGATCAATGTGACAAATGACAGAGGAGTTATTATATATCCTAAATATATTATCAGTATAATAATAAAAGATTAAATACAACTTCATGCCAATTATTTGGCAACTTAGATGAAATAGACTAACTACTCGAAAAACACTAGCTACCCAGCCTCACATAAGTAAAAATAGAAGTTAAAAAAATTTATTGAACACTTTTAATGTTCAGGAGTCAGTGTCGAGGTGAGAAAAGATGAAGGAGAATATTCAACAAGAGAGAACAAGAATGTATCAGAGAAATAAAAAAGGTCTCAAAAGATGCAAAATCACAAAAGACAAAAGAAAAGAATATTTCACAATATGACAAAATGTTGTGAAATGGTTATTGATAATAGGGTTGGGCAAGTTATGGCTGACTTACAAGAGAATGGTTTTAGTAGAATAATAGGAGTAGATGCCAAATTACAACAACTTAGAGAATATGTAAATAGTTGGGTAGTTGAAGAAACTATCTATCAAGTACCATTTCAAGAAGCATGTTTACTGAGACCAGGCACATCCATGGTCATCTAAAATGTTTGTTCGCGTATTTTCTACTCCTTTAACACGTATGGCACTCAGCTATTTAGAGGTGTGAAACACCATGCTTAGCTTTTGGACTTTCACCGCTCTTTGCCTACTTTATCCTTCTGAGTTCACTCGACTTTTCCAGTTTCCCAGTCTCAATGAACCCATGCACATACAAACACATACTCATTCTTGAGAAATTGTTTGTTTCTTATGAATAACCCGAGTAGGTTTCTGAGAACCACATCAGCGCTTAAGACATTGTATGTACTTGTTTAAATGTATGCCTCTGTGAGATTCTAAAAGCAAAAATAATGTTTCATTATTTGCTGATTCAGCCAAACACTGCATGTTCTCCCTCACAGGTGGGAACTGAACAATGAGAACACTTGGACATAGGGTGGGGAACATCACACACGGAGGCCTGTTATGAGGTGGGAGGACGGGGGAGGGATAGCATCAGGAGATATACTTAATGTAAATGAGGAGTTAACGGGTGCAGCACACCAACATGGCACATGTATACATAGGTAACAAACCTACATGTTGTGCACATGTACCCTAAAACTTAAAGTATAATAATAATAAAAATAATTTTAAAAAGGAAAAAAAAAAGAAAAGAAAAGTAAAAGAAAAATGTTCTGTGGTCCCCGGGGATTGCAACTTTTTGTAATCCATTGTAGATTGTTCTCTTACTTACAAACATCTCACCTCTTTTGTTTTTCTGGCACTGGGAGTAAATTCTAACACCCCACTATTCCTTCAACTAAAAACAATTACAATGCCCCTCCTGAAAAAGCAGCTGCCTTTGACTCTCTAACTTAGCCAGATTAGACATGTTTTAATTTTTTATATTGTCATGATAACTTACTCCAAACATACTCAAATGGTTCATAAATTATTTTAATTCCAGGACTGCACAATTCCTATTTTCTCTTCTTGCAACATTTCTTTCACACTTTCCACTCATCCTTCCTTTACTTAGCTTATTAACGGGATATAGACTTTCTTGTAAGTAGAGATCAACTGTGAAATCAGGTTATTATTTTCACTAGTCAATATATAGGAACAATATGTGTTCCCTGACAGACAAATGGATAAAGAAACTGTGGTGCGTACATACAATGGAATATTTTTCAGCCTTAGAACAAAAAAGGAACGATACTGCCATTTGCAACAACAGAGGATGAGTCTGGAGGACATTATACTAAGTGAAATAAGCCAGAAACAGAAAGACAAATATGGTGTTATCTCACTTACATGTAGACAAACAGTCTGAGTATGCATTTAGGTAGGACAAAGAAGTCTAGAGATATAATGTATAGCATAAGGCCTATAGTTAATAATATTGTGTTGTATACCAAAAATTTGCTAAATGAGTAGAAGTTAGGTGTTCTTATCAAAAATGATTACTATGAAAGGTGATGAATATTGCTAATTTGACTGTATTAATCATTTGACTATTAATATGTATATCAGAAGATTATATTGTACATCTTAAGTGTGTACCAAAAAAATGAAGTTAAAAAAGTGAGATTGAGTTAATGATATTGAAAATTATCTTATCAGTTTAGAGTTTGTAGGTAAACTCTTGTCCATGAGGCCATCTGTAGATGTGTATTCCTGACTTGTAGAATTCTCAACACTAGAACGTTTCAGTAGAATGGCAAGGGAGGGAGTCAGCCTACCTCCTTTTACTTACATATGATAACCACATTTTCCCTCCTATTCCATTCATACAACTTAGTCTATTGGTTACATCTGGCTGCAAATGATACTGGAAAATAGCATTTATTCTTGGCAACCAGCTAATATTCAAGGTTGTCCTACTATAAACAAAAATAGGAGAAAACATTGGGGGTACAACCTTCTGTCTCTGCTACCATCTACCCTTGAATATTCAAATACCCAAGTGCAAGCTTTTATGGAAAAACAGAACACACTCATCCTCTCTAAACTGAACCTTACCAAGGAGACTACCAGCCAAGCCTGCTCAGAGACTACACCTGCCTTGAACTTCAAGGTGATGCACAGTCCTAGCCATCAGGTGTAGATGTGGTGCTCATTACCTGGAAAATTATAAAATAAGAGCAATTTGTCTCCCACCATCATATTAAGGTATAATCATATACAGTAGGAATAAGATTAGCAGAATAATAATTCACATTCAGAAAGAGGAAAATGATAAATACAGAAAGAACTGATCAAAAATAAAGTTAAAATCCTATCATATGGTGACGAAGAAGACTCCTGAGAATAGAATGAGTTATTTGGTAAACTGATCTGGTAGCTTCTGCTCTTCGAGAGGAATGGAAATCTCTACCCATTTTTTTTTTTTTTCCAAATACCCTATGTTTTGACTTCTGGGGGATTTTCCCCTACTTTTTATCCTCAGTGGGTATAGCAGAAGTTGACATTTCACTGTGTACCTTGCATAGGCTGCACATTTTTCTCAGATTGACTCGCATTGGAGCAAATTGGAGTCCAAGGAGGAGCTTTAAGGTTAAGTTATCATAGTGTTTTACAGGCCAGGCTTGTGATTTCTTCAAATACTCTTTGAAAGATCTTTTTTCTTCCTCAGATCCATGTGCAGGCACCAACAGTCAAAGATCACCTCCAGAAATATTTTTTCAGCCTGAAGAGTATGTTTCTTTACTTACTGGCCTCCATGTTCTGCTCATTTCCCTTTCAAGGAGCTGATGGTACCATGAGGCCATTTAAAACAATAACTTTGATTGGGAAAGCAACACCTTAACTATATTTTTTGTCAGTGGCCTGGTTCTCATGGAGATGCTTGAAACGGTTTGGGTAACAAGTTTCTCTCTTTTTACAGCTGTCATGTTGCAAACAACTGCATTCATTTCAGAACTGCAAATAGTTGGTTTTGTCAATACTGTCAATGTGGTATTTTCAAATTACCAGGTTCTAAGTTTACTGACACATATCAAGTTCAAGAAGTGCTTGAATTTATGTTAATTGATTTCCACATACTTCAGTTAAACATTTTCTAACAGCATGAGCCAGACAGAGATAAACTGGATACATTGCAATAAACATAGATGCATTTTCTATAGGCTATTTTTCTAATATAACAGCAATTTAAGAGTTTGAAGTGTCATTATCAAATGTGTAGTTTAACTCACACATTTTACAAATGCACAAACTAGACCAAATCAAGTTTCAAGCTAAGATATTTTATTCTGTAAACAATGCAATATCTATCTAAAAGCACTATTGTACAATTGTTTGTGTAAATAAAACTGTCTTTGAACTTGATGTGTTTTAAAGGTGGCCATACATTTTTGTATGCTGATTTGCTTTTCTGGTATATAGAACCTTTGAATCTTTAGAATTAAATATAATGAAAAAAGAAAAGTTATGAAAGGTATGACTGTATTTTTATCATAAATTTTTATTGCACTGATAAAAGATGAAAAAGAAGATTAAAAAATGATTTAAAAATTAATCCTTAAATCTCCTCTTCAAGTGATTTCAGTTTCCAATTAATAAGACAAGATTTTAAGACTTCATATTACATACAATGAGATTTGTGTTATCGTCATGGTTGTTGCAGCAAATAACCAGGGTTTAGTTTATTTTAAAAATAAAAATAATCCTTGAATCTCATTTTAGTAGGAGATTTGATGGGTAGGAAAGAGAAGTCACTAATCTGCGTATTACCTACATGTAGTCATACTGGCTTTCCCTTGGAGACAATATTTAGATATAAGATAGAAAAAAAAGTGAATAGTCAAAAATAAAAGACTATTTGCTAAGTCAGGAATAAAATTCTTGGGAACACTGATATTTTGGCAAGTTCACCACCTCACTTAATTATTTCTCAAATAACCTTGTGCTGGATGCCAAATTGGACCTTTCTAAAAACTGTTTGAGGAAAATTTAAATTCAAGTTTAAAACATGTAGGAAATAAAAATGTTGGCACAGCATTTCTTTTAGATGTTATTCATCAGGACCTTTCTCCTTCCAGATAGTAACAAAAATTATTAACCTTTATAATAAATTATTATCACAAATAAATATTCTGCCACTTTATTTGGGGGGACTTTATTGATCATTTTCCTCCAGAATTAACACTGTACCAAGGCAAAGAGGTACATAATCAGAAAAGAGTTTGTGATAAAATTTTCTTTCAGTAAGTTTAAAATATGCGTATGTGGGCAAGATTCAAGCCTTTCGAGATTGACTAGCTACCAGTAATTTTCTAAGTAAATACAAAGCCGAAAGTAGGGAATGAGCAAAAGTTTAATACCAGGTAGATCTTTGTTTTATTATTGAATCTTTCACAGGTTAGTTGTATAATTATCCACAACTAACTCAAACACTGAATCTTGGTATTCTTATCTGTAAATTAGGGATAGTGGTATCCCGTATAAAATAATGTTTAATATTTGTTGGTTATTGAATATTCAACTCAATTAACACAATAAGATAAAGTATTATTGCATAAATGAGATGTACAAAAAAATTTTAAAATGTGAGAAAGTAGTAAAAGTCATCTTGTGCTATAATGCTCTTACAACCACACATAAAACCAGGGGCAGTTTTGGGGAATTGTAACAAACACTTATGAGGCATTAGATACTGTTATTATCCCCATTCCCCATTTTACAGATAAGGGAGTTGAGTCACAGAGAGCTTAATGATCTGCCTTAAGTTGAGTAGCTAAGAAGTAGATAAGTTAGATTGTGCCCAGACACAAAGACAGAGTTTAAATGCTTCACCCCACTGTCATACTGCCTTCTTTCTTTCACATTTGGTAAGTTGCAAACAAAAACAAGCATTTTATTCTAAATGGTGTATAACACAAGTAGTAAAAGTAGAATTATATTTTCAAAACTACTGAGGCATTCTGAAAGGTGAAAAAAAGCAATCCCACATAAGATATAGGAAAATGAAACAAAGAAAATGGCAAAAAAAAAAAAAAAATTTAAAAAGAGGAAACAAAATAAGAGGAGTATATTAGTGCAAAACATGTTGCATTTATTATTTCATAAATGCAAACAGTATGAGTTCATCTATGAAAATGAAAAAAAACACTATAGAACTGATTAGAAGAAAAAGCTCAACCATATGCTCTCTATGACTGGAGCTCTTTGCTGGAAATGACTCAGGCAGTTTAAAAGTAAAAGATTAACAATTTCATGAGTTAAATGCAAGCAAAAGGAAAATAATAATGAGTTTATTCCAGACAACTCTTCAGTTCTTGACACATAAAACCAGAAACCTTGATGATTATCATCAACTTTGAAGACTGTTTATTTTTATTAATCTAGTTTTTATCTCCATAGCAGGGCCAACCAGCTTTTCTCTTCCATTTTTCTCATATCATGTTGTCACTGACATCAAGCCAGTTCCTCAGGCAGAAATCTAAGGGCCAATTACTCCAACGTCTCCTTCACAAATTGCAAATTGGTGACTAGGTTCCATAACTAAGTATCTCTTAAATTAATTGTCTTCACTACATATTCACTCTACTATCATCTTTCATTCACTTACAAGAATAATGCAACACTTTTTTCAAAATTAGCCTTTTTAGTCCTGTCTTGCTTCAGCCACGGCCATCCCCCACCCAATACCTTTATGTCTTAATTCAACAACACAACAAAAACAAATAAATCTCAGTTAAGTGCATATTGCGTGTCAGGTATTGTACTGGAGCTACGATGATGAATAAATCCTACGCAGTCTCTGTCCTCAGAGAAGTTTTAGGCTGCTAGATAGTATACACACATGTACACTACCACAACCACATTACTTAAGTTCATAATAAGAGTTGACCGAGACAACCTAATGTTTCCTTCAACTTAACTAAACTTTAGATAGGCTTCTTCTTGCCTATGAACCCCTGAACTCCCTTCTCACTTCAGCCTCCATAGAATCCAGATAGCCTAACTAGAGAGGTCCATGACCTCCCTTTCCTTAGAGCACTTACTTAAAGAAAACTTCTAATTACAAATTAGTTCTCTGACCCTTTGAAATGCAAATCTTTTTAAAAGTCTTCTGCCAGTTTTACAACCCAGGAATGTCTTTCTCAAGTATCTGGGAGCCATTTTTTTTGAAATATAATCAAGGAAGATAGGGCCTCTATCTCCCAGTTTCGGTGAACGGTAGGAGCTTAAGTTCTCTGGGGACCTTGCTATAGTTGTAAAACTACATCCTGCCCTGAAGATGTGAGAATGTGTACTCTTCATCTGGGTAAAGCCAATTATAAACACAGACGGCCTAAGATCCCCTTCCCTTATACACATCTTAAAAATTTCTCTGCCCTTTGTTTATGTGAAATGGAGTTGAGACTGTGCTCTGGTTTCTCTACCCTGTTTCAATAGCCTTGAAAAAAGTCTTCCTTCATTGTTTACCTTTATCCAGTGCAATTTTTGATTTGACAAAGTTTAGGAAGAGACAACCTGGACTTGCTTTCACCATCCTCACATGGATGGCTTCCTTTCATCCCCAATATCACTTCAGATATCACTTCTTCACAGTGGCCATATCTAACCTGTTCTTTTTCTTCAGAGCACTTGTCCTGAGTTGTAAATAGTTACAGACTTGTCTTTATTCATTTAATTTCCTATAAGCTAAAGTTCAACAATGTGTCTGGCTCACACCAACACTTCAGCTGAATGAACACATGAACGTGGACAATCTGGGGCTTTGAGACTAAGATGAGTGATAAGTAGGAGCTACTCAGGCAAAGGTGTAAGAGAGGAAATGAGGTTAGAGTGTTGTAAGAAGCAGAAAACATATGGGTACAAGTCTTAAAGCAATAAGGAGCTTGATGCAATTCAGGAGCTTTGCAATGAACAGTGCTAAATGGAGATTAGGATAATAAGGAAAGCTTCATGAGCTGAGGGTACTGAGATAATACATTGACCCAGACAATGTGAGTTAAAATCAGCTAGACAAATTTTTCTAGAATATAAATCTATATATGTCTTTTATCTGCTTTAAATCATACAACAGTCTCTCATTTGCTTCAGAAACCCATAATATAACATGAAAGAGCCTTCATATTCTGCTTTTTACTTACAAGTCTAGGTTCTTCTTTTACCTTGTTCCTCATGGATCCCAAACTTCAGTAATACTAAACTGCTTGCAGTTCTCCTACTGTGCCAGGCTTTTTCTAATTTAGCTTTTGATGTATTGCTCTTTCTTTGACTTTACATTTGGCTAATATCTATCTTTATTTTAGAATATAGCTCAACTGCCGAATATTCCTGCAAGATGTCTTCACCACTTTCCACTGCATTTAGGTTAAATGAACTTACCCTGTGCTGCTCAGTACTCATGGGACTGTCTCCATGATGTTACTCACTACACAATTTTATACGTGTGGTGTAAAGTCTCTCTGTGAACTACCACCTTCTCCCACAACTACACTGTGAACCCTTGACTAGAGGAAGAAATGTGCACTAACTGGCTTTGTTTTCCCAGTACATCCCACCATACCTGACACACAGTAGATACTCTAATTAATAAGTTAGTTAGTTTTTGGATGAATGGTTAAGAAAATAAGTAGCTTCACAAAGGAAGAGGGAAGGAAAGGTTACCACTGCTTTTACATTTGATCCTCTGCTCTGCAAGCAAAATCATTTGGCTGATGTTTATATTCTGAGGGAAAACTATACAGCAGATCCTCAAATAACGTATTTTCATTTTAATGTTAATGGGGGGGGGGGAACAATTCCTGGCCAGGGTCACTGTTGGCACATTCTCCCTGTGTATGCATGGTTTTCTCTAGAAACTCTGGTTTCTTCCAACATCTCAAAGATGTACATGTTAGGTTCATTAGTGTATCTATATTGTCCCAGTCTGAGTAAGTGTGGGATTGTGTGGGAGTGTGTGGGAGTGTGCCTCGCAGGGTGGCATCCTGTCAAGGATGGGTTCCCACCTAGCACCGTGAGCTGCTGGGATAGTCCCCCACCATCTGCAACCTTGGACTGGAATAAGGAAGTAAATAATTATGTTACTTGTTTTTATAAATTTGTCTTACTTGTATGTATGGCTCACATTTATTTCAAAGTTTAATATTAGAGGTACTTTAGTCTTCATCTAGAAGTATTAGTGATTTTAAATATCACCAATATTAGAAGTATGTTGGGCTTACAGTCTAGTTGAAACTATGGTGAAGTTTGTATCAGTTATGGTTTCTTTATAAGTTGTTTACCTTAAAGTTACAGTTTCCCAAGAACCTACTGACAACTTTAAGTGAGGTCTTAATGTTTTTCTAGCTTCTCTGCTGCCCTCTGAGTGGAGTTCAGATTTGAAATTATCATTTCATATCCAACATAGTAGCATTGACAAAATACCAATTATGTTGTTCAATAATTCTTGGGCAATAAAAATTGAGTGGGTTACAGTTATGGATAAAGAGGATAGGGCTAAGAATTAGTCTAGAAATCTATATTTGCTTTATTTTACTGTTGTAACAAATAGCCACAAATTAGTGACTTAAACCAATACAAGTGTATGATCTTACAAAGTTCAAAGTGGATCCAACTAAGCTAAAATCATGTCAGTAGAGCTGCATTCTGTCTGGAAGCTTTAAGGGACTATTGCCCATATCACTCCACACCTGTTTTCATCATCACATCTCCTGTGATTCTCCTGCTTCTTTCTTTCCTTGTGATTCTTTTTTAATTACAAAGACCATTGTGATTACATTGATCTCACCCAGATAATTCAGATTAATATCACCATGTCAAGACCCTTAAATTAATTTCATTTACAAAGCCTCTTTTACCACCTTTATTAATTTTCTCGGGCTACCATAACAAAATACCATACACTGAGGGGCTTAAAAAATAAGGCATTTATTCTTTCCCAGTTTTAGAGGCTAGAAGTCTGAAATCATGATTTTAACAAACGCAGTTCTGGATGCTCTGAGGGAGAGTCTCCATTTCATGCTTATTTTGCAGCTTCTGGTGTATCTTCCCAATCTTTGATGCTCCTTGGCTTGTAGACTCTTAACATAAAATAGATACTCCAATCTCTGCCTCGATCCTCACATGGCAACTCCCCACTTTGTACATGTAACTTCACATGATCATCTTCCCTCTGAATGCCTCTGTGTTTGTTTTCTCTTGTTATCAGGACATGAGACACTGGATCGGGACCCACACTTATCCAGTGTGACCCATATTAACTAATTGCATAAATACATGCAAAATACCTACAGCTCACTTCAGTTAGAACTGAAAAGAATCCACTCTACATGGAATAGTCCATCTAGAGTGGAAATAACTACAGAAAAGAAAACACATAATTATAGTATAGCAAGTGTTGAGTTAATCAAGACACACACTCATTGCTACTGTATTTGTTTGCCCTTAGGCTTTTCATACAGCTCAGAGGATAGTAAACTAGTTATTAATTGTATCAAATTACTCAAACTGTATAATAAATGCCTTATTTTTTCCTCTTGCTCTGTGTATTTTATCTGCAGATGATATGTTACTTTGTTGTACTGGAAGTACCAAAGACATATTTGAAAATTTCTAAATAAGTTATTCTGAATGAAGAAATAAAATATGACTATTTGCAATAGAATCAGCAAGAGGCATTTCTCTCTCTATATATATATATGTGTGTGTATATATACACACACATATATATATACACACACATATTTAATAACAGGCCTTTAAAATAATTTCTTAGGGTTTATGATTTAGTTAAATAACTTTTTTAGAGAATAGTAGAATCCATGTTTATAAACCTAATGTTCTTGGGATATTTTAACAATTGTTGTATTTCTGTCATATCAGAATTTAAAAAGTTGAGCAGAGGAGCTAGTTCCTATATAGCATCAAGACATTGTACTAGGAATATAGCCAAAGGTGAAGGAGGACATGATGATCTGTCTCTTTCATCTCCCTATTACTATTACTCCCTATTACTATTGTTATAAAAGGGGACTTTTGACCTGTTTCTAAGACTGGAGGCTATTTTAATGGCAAATACTATAGTTTTTCTATGTTGCCTATTATTTTATTTCTGTTGTCTCATGAAAGTCTTAAAATTATATATATATATATATAAAATTATATATATATTTAAATATGCACACATATATATTCAATACTACTGAATATACATACTACATTCTGGTTTTCAATACATGATTATACTGAAATAGGGATTAGGTAAACAGTCAGAAATAGAATTTGTTATCTGGGTCAAAGAATTTAAGAAATGACTGTGGTTGGAAAAATACGGTTTTGCCCAGTTTTCTGTGTTATTTTAGAAAGGGGTTGCATGAAAGGTTAATACTATTTGTTAATCTTGACCAAGGAAAGAGAAACACAGACAAATGAAGCTAATTTAGAAGATCAGGACAAAAGCGTATAGATCTGATTTTATGTGTCCGTGTGTGTGTATGTCAATAATAGTCATCTATGTCACATTTATCAAGTTTTATTTAAACTTGAAAATATAATAATACACCATTTCTCTAAGTTTCTAATTCTGTTAAACCAATTGTCTAACAATTGGTAAATATTGGTTTGAAAAATTAGAATTGCTATTTTAATTGGTAGATCTAGGAATGTTTTAATGTATTATAAAAAAGAATGAAACTTTTACTCACACCTAATAATAAACACAGGAGCAGAATTCAAGAAGTAAAGTAACTTCCCTCCTAAATATTCGGGTCTTCTGCCGGAAAAGACAAGTAGAGAATGGAATGTAATTTCTAAAATGGATCCTTTACAAAGTCACATTGTGCTGCTTAATGACACGTAGTTCCTGATAAGCATTCCAAATTACAAGGTAGTTGTTTAAATAGAATTGAAACCAAGGGCTTCATTGATATGCTTCCTAAAACAAGGGGCTCTTTTAATTACAAAAATCTATGCTGCTTTCTTTCCTGGCAGCGTTTGTGGGGGCTCCCATCAGAAAGTTCTCACAGGCAGCCAAATGCAGGAAACACACAGAGGTCCTTTGCTTTGCATAGTTGCCTAACACTCCACACTCTACATATCCATAAACCTTCCCAAGGCCAGGAATCAATGAATGTGTTCCTATCATATTTTAAATAGTCAAGGGAATGAACAAAATGGAATGCATGTTACTTTATTTTCCCTTTTTATTATTCTATAGCCATATGACACAAGATATTGGCTCACTTGGTCTCTGTTCACTAAACTCCAGGGTAGGATAGTAAAGATAATTGGCAAAAGTACTGTTTATTACCAATTATACCTTCCACCTTAATCAGATTTGATTTTTCCTCCAACCACAGGAATTCTGATGAGTTGTATGCATATATATGTGCATGTGTTGGATTCATCTATACAACCTCCTTTTGTCTACCCAGAGATCATCCCTCATTTGAACCTTTACAATTTCTATAGATTGACAGCCCAATAATTATCTGGTCCATGAGTTTTTACTTAACATTGGTGCTACTGACATATCTGTATTGTTTCTGAAATAGTCTAATATTTCAATATTAATAATATAGAGATCCTGTGTACCTTTTTCCTAGATTTCTCCAGTGGTAGTATCTTGAAAAAATATACCAGAATATCAAAATCAGAATACTGATATTGATATAATCCACCTATTTTATTGAGATTTTCCTGGTTCTACCTGTGTGTGTGCATATGTGTATTTAGTTCTATACAATGTTATCATATGTGTAGATTTTCATATTTACCACCATAGTCAAGATACAGAATAGTTCAACCAAAACAAAAGTCCTTTGTTTAACACTTTGATAACTACACTCACCCTTTTACATGCCACTCTGGTATCTATAATCCCTGGTTGTTATATTTAGTTTTATAATTACCTTTTATTTATTGCCAGAACTACTGAGTTTATTAATGTTATTGATACACTTCATTTTTAAATAAATTTAATGTAAATTAGCATAAAATATGTGCAGATTTAGAAAACATGTAAAGAAAATTACAATACAGGTGAATGGGGACTTGAAAAATGTATGAAAAATCAACAAAGTTTAGGAAATATTGCAATTGGTGATAATATGGGGAGAGTTAATTAAATAGGCAGAGGAAATTACTTAAATCAGAGCATATGTTGTACATTCAGGGGTTAGAGCAATGATTCTCAAACTTTAGTGTGCTTAAGCACCCATCAAAATCACCTGGAATTGTTAAACACTGATTACTAGGCACCATTCCCAGAGTTTCTGAAACAGTAGGTCTGATGTAGGGTCTTGGAATTTTCATTTCCAAAAAATTTCCAGATGGTGTTAAGCTGCTAGTCACATTTTGGAAACCACTGGAGTAGGCTTCTGTTGGGTAGGGCCCAACATACTCAGTCTGAGTATATTGAATACTCAGACTGAGAAGTAGGAGCTCAAATGAAGGAAGAGACTGTCTGAGAAGTCTTTATGGTAGCAGGCAATGTGAAGCAATTGTAGGTTTCAGAGGCAAAGACACATGGCTAAGGCAGACTTTAGAAAGAATAATGTAGTGATCACTGAGCTAAACAATTTGAGAGCAAAATATATGAAAATAGATTCAAAGGCAGAGCAAGATGGCAGAATAGAAGGCTTCACTGATCATCCCCTCATCCACGAGGATACCAATTCAACTACCTACACAGAAAAAAACACCTTCATAATTACCAGAAATTAGGTGAGCACTCAGAGTGCCTGATTTTAACTTCATATTGCTGAAAGAGACACTAAAGAGATAGGAAAAACGGTCCTGAATCACTGACGCCAGCCCTCTTTTAACCACTGGTAGCAGCTGCCTGGCACCGACAGCATCTCTGGGCACTGGGAAAGGGAGAGCACAGCAATTGTTAGGCATTGAACTCGGTGCTGTTCTGTTGGAGCAGATAGGAAAACCACACCAAACTCAGGTGACACCTGCCCATGGAGGGAGCATTTAAACCAGCTCTAGCCGGAGAGGAATTGCAGATCCCAGCAGTCATCTGAACTTGAGTTGCTGCAAACCTTCCACCAATACCTACAGTGCTGTGTCTCCAAGTAAACATGAAAGGCAGTCTAAGCCATGAAGACTGAAACTCTGAGGCGAGTCCTAGTGCTGCACTAGGCCAAGAGACAGTGGAGTGGAGTGGTATACAACATGCTGAGACACCAGCTGGGGCAGCCAAAAAGGTGCTGACAAAACCCTACTCCTAATCCCAGGCTGCACAGCTCAAGGCTCCAAAAGAGACTCCTTTCTTCCACTTGAGAATAGGAGAGAGAAGAGTGAGGAGGACTTTGTCTTGCATCTTGGATACCAGCTCAGTCAAAGCAGGATAGGGCGCCAGCCAAAGTTGTGTTCTAAGCCCTATCTCCCACATGACATTACTAGACACGCCGGGAGCCAGGAGAGAACCCACTGCCTTGAAAGAAAGGAACTAGTCTTGGCAATATTTATCACGTGCTAACTGGAGATCCCTTGAGCCCTATCAGCAGTGATAACCAGGTACTACCTAAAAGGTCCTAGGTGGACCTCTGAGATTTGCTGGCTTCAGATGAGACTCAGCTCATTACCAACTGTGATGGCTCCGGGGCAAAACTCCTTCTGCTTGAGAAAAGCAGAGAAAAGAGTAAAGGGGACTTTGCCTTGCACCCAAGGTAAGATCGTGGCCATAGAGGTATAAAGCACCAAGTGGGCCTTTGAGGTTCCTAATTCCAGGATCTGACTCTTGGATGGCATTTCTGGACCTGCCCTGGGCCACAGGGGAGCCCAAAGCCCTTAAAGGGTGAGCTCTACGGTAGGCAGCATTCATTGCAAGCTGACTGAAAAGACCTCAAGCCTTAAGGAAACATCACCGGTAGTCTGGCAGTAGTCCATGTGGCCTGGGGTAGTGGTGACTCCAGAATGAGACTCTTCTGCCTTTGGAAAGGGGAAGGATGAGAGGGAAGGACTGTGTCTTGTGATTTGAGTGCCAGTTAGCCACAGTACAATAGAACACCATGTAGACTTCTAAGTTTTTTTACCCTAGTCCCTGACTCCAAGACAGCATCTCTCAACACCCCCCAGGACTTGGGGGACCTCACTATGCTGAAGGGAAGAACACAGACCTGAATGGCTTTGCCACTAGCTTATTGTAGAATCCTAGGGTCTTGACCAAACATAGGCAGTAGCCAGGGAGTGGTTACAGTAGGCCGTGGGTGAGAACCAGTGCTGTGCTGGCTTCAGGTCTGACCTAGTATGTCACTGTGGTGGTGACCAGAGGGTGCTTGTATCACTCCAACCCCAGCTTTAGACGGCTCAGAACAGAGTGAGAGAGATACCGTTTGCTTGGGAGAAAGTAAGGGAAGGCAACAAGAGTCTGTGCCTGGTAATCCAGAAATTTTCCCAGATCTTGTTCAAGACCATCTACAAGTCTTCAAGAACCACAGTGTCACTGACCTTCAGGTGCCTCCTAAAGCAATATACCTTAGATCACAATACCCAAATCCTTTCAAGTATCTGAAAAGCCTTCCCAAGAAGGACAGAAAGAAATAATCACACACAGTGAAGACTACAATAAATACCCAATTCTTCAATGCCCAGACACTGAAGAACATCTACCAGCATCAATACCAACCGGGAAAACATGACTTTACCAAATAAACTAAATAAGGTACTAGCAACCCATCCTGGAGAAGCAGACATATGTGACTTTGCAGATAGAGAAATCAAAATAGATAGGTTGAGGAAACTCAAAGATATTCAGAATAACACAGAGAAGGAATTCAGATTTTTATCAGATAAATTTAATGGAAATTGAAATAACTAAAAAGAATGGAGCAGAAATTCTGTAGCTGAAAAATGCAATTGGTATACTGAAGAATGCATTGGAATCCTTACCACAATGAATCAAGCAGAAGAAACAATTAGTAAGCTTGTAGACAGGCTATTTGAAATTATACAGAGAAAGTGAAAAATGAATTTTAAAAAGTGAAGCACACCTACAGGACCTAGAAAATAGCCTCAAAAGGGCA
The DNA here is from genome assembly GCF_043159975.1 of Macaca nemestrina. Taxonomy (NCBI): domain Eukaryota; kingdom Metazoa; phylum Chordata; class Mammalia; order Primates; family Cercopithecidae; genus Macaca; species Macaca nemestrina. The sequence continues at coordinate 79,710,897 of NC_092128.1, read as the reverse complement.
AGTTTTTGGCCTTAAAGAGCAGGTAGGATAGGGTTGGAAAGTGTGTTCAAAAAAATAAAAATATAGAAATTCCCAAACCTAGAGAAAGATATCAATATACAAGTACAAGAAGGTTATAGAAAACCAAGCAGATTTAACTCAAAGAAGATTACCTCAAGGCATTTAATAGTCAAGCTCCCAAAGGTCAAGAATGAGGAAAGGATCTGAAAAGCAGCAAGAAAAAAAAAAAAAAAAAAAAACATAGAATGGAGAACCAATATATCCAGCAGAAGAGTTTTCAGTGGAAACTCAAAAGCCAGAAACGAGTGACATGACAATTTAAAGAGCTGGCAGAAAGAAAAAAAAGAAAAAAAAAGAAAAAACTTTTACCCTAGATGAGCCTATACAGCAAAAACATTCTTTAAACATGAAGGAGAAATAAAGGCATTCCCTGACAAACACTGAAGGACTTCAACAAAACTAGTTCTGTCCTATAAGAAATGCTAAAGGGAATACATTAATCAGAATGAAAAAATATTAATAAGCAATAAGTAATCACCAGAAGCTACAAAACTCACTGGTAATAGTAAGTACATATACTATTATAACACTAACCACAGTTAGTAGAAATGAGTTCACCATTTCTATTAAAAATCTAGGTAGAAATTAGTTCATAATTTCTATTAAATGGTGAACCAATAAAAAATAATAAGTTGTTGTAGTTACTATATTTGATGGGTTTATCATATCTACTAAATGATGTAGAATCCATTCTTTCTTCAAAACTCAGCTTCTGTACTGCGAGTTCGAGAAAGGAAGACTTTTGCTGCCAGTACTACAGTTTTGACTGCTCTCTGGGTGAGCCCCAGTTCATCAGAGTGGAAATTTTCCTGGGTATAGGTATGAGGTTTATTTCCTTGTACAATGTTAGTGATGGGTGCCATATCTTTAGATTCACCAAAAATTATGTTAGAGAGCCACTCTGTTCATTTTTTGCTCATAAATGTGAAGCTCAAGAGGATCAGAGCTTCCTGAGTAGCTGTCCTGTGATTAATACAGGCAGTTCCACTCCCACAATTTATTCTGGGGAAAGTAAATAAACATGTGAATATAATCATATGTAGGAAGTTTCTGTGTGCCCATAGCCAGAGCTAAGAACTTTTCTGCTAGATACACATATTTTACAAAGGGATAGAAGGGAAATATCAGTCAATTTGTGTACCATAGACAGAAAGTAATTATATTAATTAGGGGAAAATTACGTTTTACATATAAAATGATCTGTTGCCTACAAGAAACATGCTTCACCTATAAAGACACACATGTACTGAAAATAAAAATAAAAAGATATATGTGTCAATGCAAACAAAAAAGATTAGCAGTCACTATATTTATATCATTTCTACTAAATGATGAACCAATTAAAAAAAAAACTATAACAACTTTTCAAAACACAGTACAGTAAGATATACATAGAAACAAAAATAAAGTTAGAAGCAAGAAATTAAGGGAGAAAGTTTTTATTAGTCTCCTTTTTGCTGGTTTGTTTATTTATGCAAACAATGTTAAGTTGTTGTGAGGTTAAAATAATAGGTTATAAGATAGTATTTGCAAGCTCTATGGTAACTCCAAACCAAAAATCATACAATGGATACACAAAAAATAAAAAGCAAGAAATTAAATTATATCACCAGAGAAAATCATGTTTAATTAAAGATAACAGGAAGGAAAGAAATAAGGAGAAGACCACAAAACAACCAGAAAATAAATAACAAAATGGCAGATGTAAGTAATAACATTGCATGTAAATAGACTAAACTCTCCAATCAAAAGACACAGACTGAATGAGTTAATGAATAAACAAGACCCATTGATCTGTTGCTTACAAGAAACACACTTCACCTATAAAGACAAATATGTACTGAAAATAAAGAAATAAGAAAAGATATTCTGTGTGCCAATGGAAACCAAAAAAGAGCAGGAGTCACTATACATATATCAGATAAAATAGATTTCAACACAAAAACTATAAGAAGACACAAAGAAAGTCACTACATAATGTTAATGGGGTCAATTCAGCAAGAGGATATAACAATTTAAATATATATGCACCCAACACTGGAGTACCCAGATTCCTAAAGCAAATATTATTAGAGCTAAAGAGAGAGGATAGTTGGCTCGGTGTGACTGGCAAGATGTTTGAATTGGAACAGCTTTGGTCTGCAGCTCCCAGAGAGATCAATGCAGAAGGTGGATAATTTTTGCATTTCCAACTGAGGTAGCCAGCTTATCTCACTGGGACTGCTTAGACAGTGGGTGCAGCCCACAAAGGGGGAACCAAAGCAGGGTGGTGCAACACCTCACCCAGGAAGCACAAGGGGTCAGGGAGCTCCCTCCCCTAGCCAAGGGAAGCCATGAGGGACTGTGCCGTAAGGAACAGTGTGCTCCAGCCCAGATACTATGCTTTTCCCATGGTCTTCACAACCTGCAGACCAGGAAATTCCCTTGGGTGCCTACACCACCAGGACCCTAGGTTTGAAGCACAAAATGGGCAGCTGTTTGGGCAAACACTGAGCTAGCTGCAGTTTTTTTTTGTTTTTTGTTTTTTTCATACCCCAGTGGCACCTGGAACACCAGCGAGACAGAGCCATTCACTCCCTGGAAATGGAGCGGAAGCCAGGGAGCCAAGTGGTCTTGCTCAGTGGAACCCACCCCACAGAACCCAGCAAGCTAAGATCTGCTGGCTTGCAATTCTCGCTGCCACCACAATAGTCTGAAGTCAACCTGGGATGCTTGAGCTTGGTGTGGAGAAGGACGTCCACCATTACTGAGGCTTGAGTAGATGGTTTTCCCCTCACAGTGTAAACAAAGCTGCCAGGAAGTTCAAACTGGGCAAAGCCCACTGCAGCTTGGCAAAGCTGCTGTAGGCCAGACTACCTCTCTAGATCCCTCCTCTCTTGGCAAGGCATCTCTGAAAGAAAGGCAGCAGCCCCAGTCAGAGGCTTGTAGCTAAAACTCCATTTCTCTGGGACAGAACACCTCGGGGAAGGGGCGGCAGTGGGTGCAGCTTCAGAAGACTCAAGCGTTCCTGGCTGTCAGCTCTGAAGAGAGCAGTGGATCTCCCAACACAGCGCTTGAGCACTGCTAAGGGACAAACGACCTCTTCAAGTGGGTCCCTGACCCCCGTGCCTCCTGACTGGGAGACACCTCCCAGCAGGGGTCAACAGACAACTCATACAGGAGAGCTCCGACTGTAATCTGGTGAGTGCCCCTCTGGGACGAAGCTTCCAGAGGAAGGAACAGGCAGCAATCTTTGCTGTTCTGTAGCCTCCGCTGGTGATACTCACACAAAGAGGGTCTTGAGTGGACCTCTAGCAAACTCCAGCAGACCTGCAGCAGAGGGGCCTGGCTGTTAGAAGGAAAACAGACAAACAGGAAGGAATAACATCAACATCAACAAAAAGGATGTCCACAAAGAAACTCCATCTGAAGGTCATCAACATCAAAGACCAAAGGTAGATAAATCCACAAAGATGAGGAAAAACCAGTGCAAATAGGCTGAAAATTCCAAAAACCAGAATGCCTCTTCTCCTCTAAAGGGTCACAACTTCTCACCAGCAAGAGAACAAAACTGGATGGAGAATGAATTTGACAAATTGACAGAAGTAGGTTTCAGAAGGTGGTAACAACAAATTCCTCTGAGCCAAAGGAGCATGTTCTAACCAGTGCAAGGAAGCTAAGAACCTTGAAAAACAGGTGAGAAAAAAAGGTTAGAGGAATTTCTAACTGGAATAACCAGTTTAGAGAAGAATATAAATGACCTGATGGAGCTGAAAAACACAGCACAAGAACTTAGTGAAGCATACACAAGTATCAATAGCCAAATCTATCAAGCAGAAGAAAGGATATCAGAGATAGAAAATCAACTTAATGAAATAAAGTGTGAAGAAAAGATTAGAGAATAAAGAAAAGGATTGAACAAAGCCTCCAAGAAATATGGGACTATATGAAAAGACCAAACCTACATTTGATTGGGGTACCTGAAAGTGGTGGGGGAATAGACCCAAGTTGGAAAACACTTTTCAGCATATTATCCAGGAGAACTTCCCCAACCTAGCAAGACAGGCTGATGTTCAAATTCAGGAAATACAGAAAAAACCACAAAGATACTCTTCAAGAAGAGCAACCCCAAGACACATAATCATCAGATTCACCAAGGTTGAAATGAAGGAAAAAATGTTGAGGACAGCCAGAGAGAAAGGTCGGGTTACCCACAAAGGGAAGCCCATTAGACTAACAGCAGATCTTTCTGCAGAAACCCTAGAAGCCAGAAGAGAGTGGGGGCCAATAGTCAACATTCTTAAACAAAAGAATTTCAACCCAGAATTTCATATCCAGCCAACCTATGCTTCATAAGCAAAGGAGAAATAAAACCCTTTACAGACTAGTAAATACTGAGAGATTTTGTCACCACCCGGCCTTTCTTACAAAAGCTCCTGAAGGGAGCACTAAATATGGAAAGGAAAAAACAGTACCAGACACTGCAAAAACATACCAAATTGTAAAGACCATCAACACTGTGAAGAAACTGCATCAAGTAATGGACAAAATAACCATCTAGCATCATAATGACAGGAACAAACTCACAAGTAACAATATTAACCTTAAACGTAAATGGGCTAAATGCCCCAAATAAAAGACACATATTGACAAATTGGGTAAAGAGTAAAGACCCATTGGTATGCTGTATTCAGGAGACACATCTCATGGGCAAAGACTCACATAGGCTCAAAATAAAGGGATGAAGGAATATTTACCAAGCAAATGGGAAAAAAAAAAAAAAAAAAAAAAAAAAAGCAGGGGTTGCAACCCTACTCCATGCCTGGCCGAGGAAATAACTTCTATGTGAGTACACTCCTTCACTAGTTCAGGCTTTGGCAATCAATGCAACTACATAATATTAAAAGAAAAAATGATAGTCTTTATTGACAGTAATAGCTATATTTTTAAATTTTTAATGCTTTAATTGTAAATTGAAAATTATGATTTTTTACTTGAGTGCTCATTATGTACCAGGAAGTTTACAGGCACTTCCTATGATGTGGTTTTTTCATCATTGTTTTATCATATGAAGAAACTGAGGCTAAAAGAAGTTAAATAACTTGCCTACTTAATCCAACTACCAAACAGCAAAAGTATGTTTCAGACACAGACTTGTGAGTCCAAAGCTTATGCTAACTTTATTACATGATATATCCTCTCAGACAGGATGGTTAACAGTCTACTGGTATAAGTTACAAGGTAGTGAAAGATGGAGTGGTGGATTGGCTAGGAGGTAAAAAAAAAAAAATTGTTTGAGATAGCAGACTCTGTGCAGACTTGAGTTAAATCAACTTTAAGTTCTGTTCTGCTATTTACTAGCTCTGTAATAGTAAAATAATTATTTAATCTTTCCAAGTCTTACTTTTTGAATCTATTAAATGGGGATTATGATGAATAGCTTATAGAATTGCTATGAGATGTGCAAAGAAATACAGGTTCAAAATAAAGGGATAGAGGGCAAATGGAAAGCAAAAATATAATAAGAAGAAAATTTTAAAACAAAGCAGGGGCTGCAATCCTGGTCTCTGATAAAACAGGCTTTAAACCAACAAAGATGAGAAAAGACAAAGAAGAGCATTACAAAATGGTAAAGGGATCAATGCAACAAGAAGAACTAAATATCCTAAATATGTATGCACTCAACAGAGGAGCACCCAGATTCATAAAGCAAGTTCTTAGAAACCTACAAAGAGACTACTCCCATACAATAATAGTGGGAGACTTTAACACCCCACTGTCAATATTACACAGATCAATGAGACAGAAAATCAACAAGGATATTCAGGACTTGAACTCAGCACTGGACCAAGAGGACCTAATAGACATCTACATAACTCTCCACCCCAAATCAACAGAATATACATTTTTCTCAGCACCACATCACACTTACTCTAAAATTGACCACATAATTGGAAGTAAAACACTCCTCAGCAAATGCAAAAGAATGGAAATCATAACAGTCTCTCAGACCACAGTAAAATCAAATTAGTACTAAGAATTAAGAAACTCACTGAAAACCACGCAACTACATGGAAATTGAACAAATTGCTCCAGAATGACTACTGGATAAATAACAAAATTAAGGCAGAAATAAATAAGTTATTCCAAACCAATGATCACAAGACACAATGTACCAGAATCTCTGAGACACCGCTAAAGCAGTGTTTAGAGTGAAATTTATAGCACTAAATGCCCATAGGAGAAAGAAGGAAAGATCTAATTGACACCCTAACATCACAATAAAAATAACTAGAGAAGTAAGCGCAAACAAATTCAAAAGCTAACAGAAGACAAGCAAAAACTAACATCAGAGCAGAACTAAAGGAGATAGAGACACAAAAAGTCTTCACAAGATCAATGAACCCAGGAGCTGGTTTTTTGAAAAGATCAACAAAATAGATAGACTGGTAGTCAGACTAATGAAGAAGAAAAGAGAGAAGAATCAAATAGAGTAAAAAATGATAAAAGTTAATATCACCATTGATCCCAGAGAAATACAAACTACCATCAGAGAATACTATAAACACCTCTCTGCAAATAAATTAGAAAATCCAGGAGAAATGGATAAATTCCTGGACATATACACCCTCTCAGGACTAAACCAGGAAGAAGGTAAATCCCTGAATAGACCAATAACAAGTTCTGAAAGTGAGGCAGTAATTAATAGCCTACCAACCAAAAAACAAAGCCCAGGACCAGATGGATTCATAGCCGAATTCTGTCAGAGGTACAAAGAGGAACTGCTACCATTCCTTCTGAAACTATCCCAAACAATAGAAAAAGAGGGACACCTCCCTAACTCATTTCATAAGGCCAGCATCATCGTCCTGATACCAAAACCTGGCATACACACACACAAAAAAGAAAGTTTCAGGCCAATATCCCTGATGAACATTGATGTGAAAATCCCCAATAAAATACTGGCAAACAGAATACAAGGTGAACTACAAATCACTGCTCAAGGAAATAGGAGAGAACACAAACAAGTGGAAAAACATTCTATGCTCATGGATAGGAAGAATCAATATCATGAAAACGGCCATACTGCCCAAAGTAATTTATAGATTCAATGCTATCCCCATCAAACTCTGATTGACTTTCTTCACAGAATTAGAAAAAACTACTTTAAATTTCATATGGAACTAAAAAAGAGACCATATAGCCAAGACAATCCTAAGCAAAAACACACAGTGGGAGGCATCATGCTAACTGACTTCAAATTATACTATGAGGATACAGTAACCAATACAGCATGGTACTGGTACCAAAACAGATATATAGACCAATAGAACAGAACGGAGGCCTCAGAAGTAATGCCACACTTCTACAACAATCTGATCTTTGACAAACCTGACAAAAACAAGCAATGGGGAAAGGATTTCCTATTTAATAAATGGTGTTGTGAAAACTGGCTAGCCATATGCAGAAAACTGAAACCGGACCCTTTCCTTACACTTTATACAAAAATTAATTCAATTAATTCAAGATAGATTAAAGACTTAAACATAAGATTTAAAACCATAAAAACCCTAGAGGAAAACCTAGGTCAATATCATTCAGGACATAGGCATGGGCAAAGACTTCGTGACTAACACACCAAAAGTAATCACAACAAAAGCCAAAATTGGCAAATGGGATCTAATGAAAGAAATTCTGCACAGCAAAAAAACGATCAGAGTGAATAGGCAACCAACAGAATTGGAGAAAATTTTGCAATCTATCCATCTGACAAAGGGCTAATATCCAGAATCTACAAGGAGCTAAAACAAATTTACAAGAAAAAAACAACCCCATCCAAAAGTGGGCGAAGGATATTAACATACGCTTCTCCAAAGACATTTACGTGGCTACCAAACATATGAAAAAAACCTCAACTTCTCCGAGAAAACACCAAATGGTGGATGACGCCGGTGCAGCCGGGGGGCCCGGAGGCCCTGGTGGCCCTGGGATGGGGAACCGTGGTGGCTTCCGTGGAGGTTTCGGCAGTGACATCCCGGGCCAGGGCCGGGGTCACGGCCGTGGATGGGACCCGGGCAGAGGCTGCGGAGCTGGCAGAGGCAAGGCGGAGGATAAGGAGTGGATGCCGGTCACCAAGCTGGGCCGCTTGGTCAAGGACATGAAGATCAAGTCCCTGGAAGAGATCTACCTGTTCTCCCTGCCCATTAAGGAATCTGAGGTCATTGACTTTTTCCTGGGGGCCTTTCTCAAAGAGGAGGTTTTGAAGATCATACCGGTGCAGAAGCAGACCCATGCTGGCCAGCGCACCAGGTTCAAGGCGTTTGTTGCTATCAGGGACTACAATGGCCACCTCGGCCTGGATGTTAAGTGCTCCAAGGAGGTGGTCACTGCCATCCATGGGGCCATCATGCTGGCCAAACTCTCCATTGTCCCTGTGCGCAGAGGCTATTGGGGGAACAAGATCGGCAAGCCCCACACCGTCCCTTGCAAGGTGACAGGCCGCTGCAGCTCTGTGCCGGTGCACCTCATCCCTGCACCCAGGGGCACTGGCATCGTCTCAGCGCCTGTGCCCAAGAAGCTGCTCATGATGGCTGGTATTGATGACTGCTACACTTCAGTCCGGAGCTGCACTGCCACTCTGGGTAACTTCGCCAAGGCCACCTTTGATGCCATCTCTAAGACCTACAGCTACCTGATCCCTGACCTCTGGAAGGAGACTGTATTTACCAAGTGTCCTTATCAGGAATTCACTGACCACCTTGTCAAGACCCACACCAGAGTCTCCGTGCAGCGGACCCAGGCTCCAGCTGTGGCTACAACATAGGGTTTTTATACAAGAAAAATAAAGTGAATTAAGCCTGGAAAGAAAAAATAGAAAGAAAAAATCCTCACTGGTCATTAGAGAAACGCAAATCAAAATCATGCCAGTTAGAATGGTGATCACTAAAAAGTCAGGAAACCACAGATGCTGGAGAGGATGCGGAGAAATAGGAACGCTTTTACACTGCTGGTGGGAGTGTAAATTAGTTCAACTACTGTGGAAGACAGTGTGGCGATTCCTCAAGGAACTAGAACCAGAAATACCATTTGACTCAGCAATCCCATTACTGGGTATATACGCAAAGGATTATAAATCATTCTACTATAAATAGCCATGCACAAGTATGTTTATTACAGTACTGTTCACATTAGTAAAGACTTGGAACCAACCCAAATGCATATCAATTATAGACTGGATAAAGAAAATGTGGCACATATACACCATGTAATACTATGCACCCATGAAAAAGGATGAGTTCATGTCCTTTGCAGGGACATGGATGAGGCTAGAAACTATCATTCTCAGCAAACTAACACAGAAGCAGAAAACCAAACACTGCATGTTCTCACTCATTGATTGGAGTTGAACAATGAGTACACATAGACAAAGGGAGGGGAACATTACACATTGGGGCCTATTGAGGGCTGAGGGGCTAGGGGAGGGAGAGCATTAGGAGAAATACCTAATGTAGATGACAGTTTGATGAGTGCAGCCAACCACCATGGCACGTATATACCTATGTAACAAACCTGCACGTTCTGCACATGCATCCCAGAACTTAAAGTATAATAATAATAATAATAATAATAATAAATTAGAGAGAGAGAGATCGGCCCCAGTACAAAAATAACTGGCAACTTCAAAATCCCACTTTCAGCACTGGACAAATCTTCCAGGCAGAAAATCAATAAAGACACATTGGACTTAATCTGCACTATTGAACAAATGGATATAATATGTATTTGCAGAACATTTCATACAATGGTTGCAAAATACGCTTTTTTTCCTCAGCATGTGGAACGTTCTCAAGGATATACTATATGTTAGGTCACAAAACAAGTCATAAATCATTTTTGAAAACTGAAGTGATATCAAGCATCTTCTCTGACCACAATGGAATAAAACTAGAAATTAATAAGAAGGAATTATGGAAACTATACAAATACATGGAAATTAAACCCTATGCTCCTGAATGGCCAGTGGGTCAGTGTAGAATTTGAGAATAAAGTTGAAAATTTGTAGAAACAAATGATGATGGAAACACAACATATCAAACCTATGGTATACAGCAAAAGCAGTACTAAGAGGGACTTTTATAGCTATAACTGCCTACATAAAAAATAAACAGGAAAACTTTAAATAAACAATCTCATGATCCATCTTAAAGACCTATAAAAGCAGGAGAAAACTGAACTAAAAATTAGAAGAAAATATATAATAAAGATCAGAAAATAAATGAAATTGAAATTATAAATAATATAAAAGATCAATAAAACAAAAAGTTGTTTTTTTGAAAAGTTAATCAAAATTTACAAACCTTTAGCCAGATTAAAAAAAAGAAGGAAGATCCACATCAATAAAATCAGAAATGGAAAAGGAGACATTACAACTGATACTGCAGCAATCCAAAGGATCATTAGTGGCTACTATGAGCAGCTATATGCCAATAAATTGGAAAAATCTAGAAGAAATGGAAAAATTCCTAGAAACATACAGATTAACCCAGGAAGAAATCTCAAACCTGAACAGACCAATAACAAGAAATGAGATAGAAGCCATAATAAAAATTATCCCAGTAAAGAAAAGCCTGGGACCCCATGGCTTCACTGATGAATTTTACCAAACACTTAAGAAGTAACACTAATCCTACTCAAACTATTCTGAAAACTAGAGGAGGAGGGAATAATTCCATTCTAATTCTACAAGGCCAGTTACTGTGATAATGAAACCCAGCATAAGACACATCCAGAAAAGAAAACTACTGGTCAACGTCTCTCATGAATATTAATACACAAATCCTCAACAAAATGCTAGCAAACCGAGTTGAACAATGCATTGGAAAGATCATTCATAATGACCAAGTGGGGTTTATCCTCAGGATGCAAGGATGGCTCAACATATTGTAAGATATTGATGGTTCAAGAAGCAATCAATGTGATACTTCATATGTACAGAATGAAGGATGAAAACCATATGATCATTTCAACCAATGTTGAAATAGCATTTGATAAAATCTAATATCACTTCATAATAAAAACACCCATAAAACAGGGGATAGAAGGAATGCCCTCAGCATAATAAAAGCCATATGTGGTAGACCCACAGCTAGTATCTTCCTGAATGGGGAAAAACTGAAAGCCTTTCCCCTAAGATTTAGAACATGACCAGGATGCCCACTCTCACCACTGTTATTTGACGTAGTACTGGAAGTCTTAGCTAGAGCAATCAGAAAAGAGAAAGACATAAAGGGTATCCAAAGCGGAAAGGAAGAAGTCAAATTATCCTTGCTTTCAGCTGTTATAATCTTATATTTGGAAAAACCTAAAAACTCCACAAAAGAACTATTGGAATTGACAAACAAATTCAAAAAAATTATAGGATACAAGATTAACATACAAAAATCAGTAGCATTTCTATATGCCAACAGTGAACAATCTGAAAAAGAAATAAAAAACAATCCCATTTACAATAGCCACAAATAAAATTAAATATGTAAGAATTAACTTAATGAAAAAAGCAAAAGGTACTTATAATGACAACTACAAAACAGTAAAGACAGAAATTGAAGAAGACACCAAAAAAATGGAAACATCTTCCGATTTCATGGATTGGAAGAATCAATATTTTTAAAATGTCCATACTACCCAAAGCAATATACAGATTCAGTGAAATCCCTATCAAAATACCAAACATTATTAACAGAAACAGAAAAAAAAAAAAAACCTCTAAAATGTATATACAACCACAAAATGCCCAGAATAACCAAAGCTGTACTAAGCAACAAGAACAAAACTAGAAGAATTACATTATTTGACTTCAAATTATATTACAAAGCTATAGTAACAAAAACACAGTGTACTTTCATAAAAACAGACACACAGACCAATATAAGATAATAGAGAAGAAAGAAACAAATCCACACCCAGTAAACTCATTTTTGATAAGGGTGCCAAGAACATACACTGGAAAAAAGACAGTCTCTCAATAATGGTGCTAGGAAAACAAGATATCCATATGCAGAAAAATGAAACTAGACCCTTATCTCTTGCCATATACAAAAACAAATAAAAATGGATTACAGATTTGTAATTAAGACCTCAAACTGTGAAACTACTACAAGAAAATATTGGGGTAAATCTCCAGGACATTGGTCTGGGCAAAAATTTCTTGAGCAATACCCCACAAGCACAGGCAAACAAAGCAAAAAATGGACAAATGGGATCCCATCAAGTTAAAAATCGTCTACACAGCAAAGGATACAATCAACAAAGTGAAGAGACAACCCACAGAATGGGAGAAAGTATTTGCAAACTATGAATTTGACAAAGGATTAATAACCAAAATATATAAGGAGCTCAAACAAGTCTATAGGAATAAATCTAATAATCCAATCAAAATACGTACAAAAGATTTAAACAGACATTTCTCAAAAGAGGACATACAAATGGCCAACAGGCATATGTAAAGGTGTTCAGCATCCATGATCATCAGGGAAATACAAAAATACAATGAGATATCATCTCACCCCATTTTAAATGGCTTCTATCAAAAGAAAAAAAAAAAAAGACAGGCAATGATAAATGCTGGCAAGGTTGTGGAGAAAAGGGAGGCCTGGTACACTGTTGGTGGAAATGTAAATTAGTACAACCACCATGGAGGACAGCTTGGAGGTTCCTCAAAAACCTAAAAATAGAGCTACCATATGATTCAGCAATCCCCACTGCTGGGTATATCAGTATATCAGTATATCAAAAAGATACCTGCACCCCTGTGTTTGTTGAAGCACTGTTCACAATAGCTAAGATTTGGAAGCAACGTAAATGTCCACTGACAGATGAATGGATAAAGAAAATGTGGTACATGTATGCATTGGAGTACTATTCAGCCATAAAAAATGACATCCTGTCATTTGCAACAACATGAATGGAACTGGAGATTATTATGCTAATTGAAATAAGCCAGGTGTGGAAGGACAAACATCACATGTTCTCACTTATTTGCGAAAACCTAAAAACCAAAACAATTGAACTAATGGACATAGAGAGTAGAAGGATGGTTACCAGAAGCTGAGAAGGGTAGTGGAGGGCTGCAAAGAGGTGGGTTTAGTTAATGGGTACAAAAAAAAATAGAAAGAATGAGTAAGACATACTATTTAATAGCATAACAGGGTAACTATAGTCAATAATAACTTAACTGTACATTATGAAATAAAGGCTGTAATTGGTTTATTTTTAACTCAAAGGACAAATGCTTAAGAAAATAGATACTCCCTTTTCCATGATGTGCTTATTTTACATTGCATGCCTGTATCAAAATATTTCATGTACCCCATAAATATACATACCTACCATGTACCCACAAAAAATTAAAAAATAAAAAATAGAATATTGAAAGAATATAGGATGAATTAGAAAATTACATATAGTGGCAAAGTATTCAGGTGAAAAGCAAGTAGAACTCCAGAAACTTAATGAAAGGGGAGACACCACAGTGCCTAAGTAGAGGGTGTTTGTGTGGAATGCAGATTTACACTAACCAACTTCTTTTTTCTCCTTCATAACCTTTCTATACCTTCCTAAGTTCTGCTTCAACACTTCCTAAAGAATCTTTTACGAAGGAAACACAAGTAAATACATCTTAACCTTGTTAAGTTATAATTTTAACCTGTTTCTTATATCTTGTTGATGATGATGCCAAAGCTGCTAAGGAGTATGAGAACCATGGTTTATACTTGTGGTTTGAATTATAAATATCGTCTGACTCCATTAACATTTGAGAGTCTTACTCTAAGCTTTCAAATCCTAAATTCCATACTAGTCAATTGGTTTTCCTCCTTTCCACTCTTTGCCATTATTAGCTCTCTTCGTTGTTTCTTTTGTTTTTGGTTTATTATTATTATTATTATTTTGCTTTCTTTGTGATCGATTTAATGTACAACCAAGTAAAATTATGCATAATTCAAATAGGCTCTATAAATGGTAAAGTAATATTGCAATTCTATTCATGTATTTTGGTAGTAATTATCTTATTTCAGTGTTCATAATAAGCAACATAAATTCTGAATTGTGCTATTTTCTATATATGTGCTAGTACTTTTTAATAAATACAAGCAATCCAAATAAATCTCATTCTCAACAGTGAATCAGTAAATATTCTAATAATTGTAAGTATCAATATAATTATTGTGCTTTTGAAGTTTTTGTTTTAATTTGTACATAATAGTTGCACATATTTTGGAGGGTATTTGTGAGAGATATATATATGCATAGTTATCAAATCAGGGTAATTGGGATTTCCATCACCTCATTTATCTTTTCTTTCTGTGGGAAACATTCTAATTTTCTTCTATTTTAAATTATACAATAAATTATTGTTATAGTCATCCTACTGTACTATTGAACAGTAAAACTTAATCTTTGAGTAAGTACAAACTGTAGTTTTGTACCCATTAACCAACTTCTCTTTATTCCTTCTCCCCGCTACACTTCCCAGACTCTGGGAACCACCATTCTACTCTCTATCTTTATGAGATACACTTTTTTAGCCCACACATATGAGTGAACATATGCAGTATTTGTCTTTTTGTGCCTGGCTTATTTCATTTAACATAATGAACTCCTTTTCTATCCACGTTGTTACAAATGATAATATGTTAGCTCTTATTTTATCTGTTTTCTCTTTTTCCACCGAGGTTGTCAAGTAGACAGGTTGTTTCATCAAAGACAATTGTAAGGAAAAACTAAACTTCAGAAAATAAAAGTTAGAGATGACACTCTTTTGGATTATGTGGTGGAAAGATTTTTAAGGGATTCTAAAACACTGTGTTTTAAAGAAGTGATAACATATATTGCTTTCCCTTGAAATTCAAAGTGCAATACAAGCATTTGATCTTCTGACTGCACCGTCTGCCTAAGATAGCAATGGCTCTGTTTCCTGTAAAATTCGAAGAATTATCAAATTGGAAGATATTTCAGAAAAAGCTGAATGTTATTTTTACTTATGTAAGTTTTTTCATTGCTGTCTCAATGAAAAAAAAGGCTATCTTTTTTAGGGAGGTGGGCAGGGTGGGTGGACAGAGTCTCACTCTGTCTCCTAGGCTTGAGTGCAGTGGTGTGATCTAAGCTCACTGCCACCTTTTTCTCCTGGGTTCATATGATTCTCTTGCCTCAGCCTCCCAAGTAGCTTAGATTACAGGTGAGCACCACCATGCCTGGCTAATTTTTGTATTCTTAATAGAGACAGGGTTTTGCCATTTTGGCCAGGTTGGTCTTAAACTCCTGACCTCAGGTAGTCCACCCGCCTCAACCTCCCAAAGTGCCGGGATTGCAGGCATGAGCCACCGCGCCTGGCCTAGAAAAGACTATCTTAAAGGCTAGGACGATCATGCATAGATTAATGGAAGTCAAAGGAAAAGTATGGGATTTGGAAGTTGGCAAATCTCACAAGGTCAACTACAGATTGTCTTAATCCAATAATCTCAAGTTTTGATTTTAGACTTGCAATAAAAGTGAGCTTTAGTTAAGCCATGGGCAAGAAGGGGTGAGCAAACTAAATTCCAATGTTAACTTTGATTATGTTCAAGTTTAATGATAGAAACTAGCATTGCTTAATGACATGAGAAACTCAGAGAACAACAGGGAGTAGTTTTAGTGCCTGCTGTATGTATAAGATATCAAAATATGTGTGAATGATTATTTTTAGTGGTAATCATCACAATTAATTTTGGATTATCAAACAGCAAGTCAAAAGGCTTAAAATCTTTCTCGGCTCTATCTGTAAGATTAGATGACATTTATAAAACTATGATTCATTTTCATAATACCAACTTCATCACCATGGGTTCTCTGCATGGCTTATATACATTATTATTCAGTGGATGAGTTTTAAGAAAAAGATCCATTCCACTTGTAAACTTTGTACATTAAAATCTACATTTCTCTTCTTTTTGTGCCTGAATCATTTGCAGAACCTGGCCTCATTTTTTTCTGTCTTTCTCTACTAGAACATACCAATGTACGAATGAATGTCAGATCACGCATTATGGTCAGAAGCTGTCCTGCACGTTCTGGTTATGAACCAAACAAAATATTTTCAAAGAGGACAAAAACAAACTTTTTTTTCTGTTTTTTCCTTGTTTTTTGGATAAAACAATTTGCCTTACTGAGTCAGTTTCTGGGGAGTTTAATAAGTTGTGAAAACAGAACCCATAACCTGAGCTGTAAAGCAAAGGGTAAAGATGGATATAGAGATGGGGGATGGTGGGGCACAGTGGCTCACGCCTGTAGTCCCAACAGGATCACCTGAGGTCAGGAGTTCAAGACCGGCATGACCAATATGGTGAAGCCTGTTTCTACTAAAAATACAAAAATTAGCCAGGCATGGTGGCGAGCATCTGTAATCCCAGCTACTCAGGAGGCTGAGACAGGAGAATCGCTTGAACCCGGGAGGTGGAGGTTGCAGGGAGCCGAGATCATGCCACTTCACTCCAGCCTGGGTGACAGAGCAAGGCTCCATCTGAAAAAAGAAAAGAAAAGAAAGAAAAAAAAAAAAAAAACAGAAAAGAGATGGGGGGTGTGGGGAGGCAACCTCCACATTTCGGTAGTTTCCAATCTTTTTATCGAAGAATTGTCAGTCACACTTGTCAAAACTTACGACGAGCTTAGATTAAAAGTAGATTGCCTGGCGCGATGGCTCACGCCTGTAATCCCAGCACTTTGGGAGGCCAAGGCGGGCGGATCATGAGGTCAGGAGATCAAGACAATCCTGGCTAACATGGTGAAGCCCCGTCTCTACTAAAAATGCAAAAAATTTGCCGGGCGTGATAGCGGGGGCCTGTAGTCCCAGCTACTTGGGAGGTTGAGGCAGGAGAATGGCGTGAACCCAGGAGGCAGAGCTTGCAGTGAGTGGAGATGGCGCTACTGCACTCCAGCCTGGGCAACTGAGCGAGACTCGACCTCAAAAAAAAAAAAAAAAATGGAGACCAGCTCTTAGATCACTTAGATTAATAAGTGATGAGCTCTTATTGTTAATTCCTTCATTTCCATTAAACTCATCTTGTTTGTCTTTAAACCTACCCTTGAATATCTACCTTGACCATTTTATTTGTATCACTGTACCACTTCTACACCTTTAAGCTCTAATGAGTGCTAAATTTCTGATTTTAGGGTTCACCATTATATTTATTGTTGGAAAAGATTTTATTTCTAAAAGTCACCCTGTAATAATAATGAAACAGTAAATATATATTGAGCATTATTGTATGTCAGGCACTGAGCTAAAATAACTTATAGATTATCTCATTTCATGGAATTTACAGCCCTCTGTGTTATGTACCACTTTTCTCACTATTTTTCAACTGAGTTGAAGAGGCTTCAATTTAATGAAACTCAGGAACATAAAAAGTGGGAGAATTAGCATCCAAAATTCTCACTACTACTACCTTAGGCAGATAAATCTTTAGTTCTAACTGTAAACTCTGTTTTCAATTCTTGCAACATCTGTCTGGAGATTTTGCTCTTGTCACTTCACATGGCTACCTAGCAGGAGCTTGTTTGTAGGTGATGCCCAAGTACTTCGGAGGAGTGGCCAAGACACTGAAGTGACCCACTGCTACTCCTTTGGAGCAGTGGTGTGAAAATTAAAGTCTGCTATAAAAGAGGAAGACTTTGGCCCTTTTGTGCCATCTCTTCCTCATATCTTCCTTGGAAGACTTTCACCTTCTTGTAAAGAGTAGTTTGCACATCCCTTGTGAAAATACCTTGGACTTCTACTTGTAATCTTTGTAAGTTAAAAACTATTTTAAGAAGTAAGTCCTGTCACTTGCAACAACATGGATGGACTCGGAGAGCATTATGTTAAGTGAAATAAACCAGTACTCCATGATCTCACTCATATGTGGAATCTAAAAAAGTTGAACTCCTAGAAGCATAGAGTAGAATGGTAGTTTGCAGAGGTTAGGTATTGTGGGGAAATCGGGAGATGTTGGTCAAAAGACACAGTTTCAATTATATAGGATGAATAAATTCTGGAGATCTACTATATGGTGTTATGACTATAGTTAATGGTAATCTATTACATACTTGAAAATTACTGAGAATGGATTTTAAATAGTCTTACCACAAAAAAATGGTGAGTATGTGAGGTGATGGATATGTTAATTAGCTTGATTTAATTATTTCATGATGTGTATATCTGTATATCATTTTATATGGTACATCATATATATATATATATAACTTTTGTCAATTATATCTCAATAAAGCTGGAAAGAAAAAAAATGGAAAAAAAAATGAAACCCTATCTTGTTTGAGGCAGCCTGACACTACAGAAGACTGGGAGAATTTTGGGGGTTACAGTGGGTTGCTGATGAGGACAGGGACAGTCTCTCCAGTAGTGCAAGCCTTTCAGTAGGATACGCTTACCCTGTTTTTTGTTTTTTGGTTTTTTTTACTAACATTATCCTCCAAACTAAGATACATGCCTGAAATCACGTGCTCACAGATGTGTCCGACTGACGCAAATGGAATAGTTGTTTTCCTTGTTCTGTTTGTGCTCCGTTCTCATAATTCCATGTGAGATATGAACTCAAAGAAAGACACATGGGTAAAACTACTTAAGAAGCTGGATGTAACATTAGTATAAGTGCCTGATCTCCTATCTTCCTTATATTGTAAGAAACTTTGAATTTGTCCCTATGGGGCAACACAAGGGAATGTCTGGATGACAAAAATTCTGTCTCACTCATGCTTGCTCTTCCTCCAAGCTGATTATTCCAGGGACAGAGACTACAGGAGCTGAAAATTACTGCTCTCCAGAGAAGAAGTGTGCTACTCCTCTGATGACACAAATGGAGAGCTGTTTTCTCATGTGCTTTCTCTATAAAATAGGCTACACTGAACAAGTCTGGCTAGCCTACAGCCACCATGTCAAGAGACCCAAAGTGTGCCCATAAAGAAAAAGAAAGAGGTGATCAAAGATCCTCAGTTATTTGAATTTTCCCAGCCCAGTCACCAGAAATCCAAGTCAAGAAGCCTTTGAAAAAAACATCAGCCACCATCTGACTAAAACTAACTGAGACCCCAGGAAAGAATTGCCTAGCTAAGACCTATATCTGCAGATTTGTGAGCAAAAGACATGATGATGTTATTTGAAGCCCCTGTTTTGAGGGCAGGGGGTTATTGTTATATAACAATAGAACCAGAATTATAAGTCAAATAAAAACAAAGACTAAACTAAGATAGTGGTCATTGCAATAAAACAAAGTGGACTAATTCAAGTTATTAAGAAGGAAGACCCATGCGGGGACAATCTAAGGGCAAGAAATATTTCTGGCTTTGGAGTCAACCAGTCTCATCCTCATACTATTTGGCACTTGTTCTGCATAGAGTTGCTTATTTTTTTAAGTTCTAATTAAATAACTAACTGCCTTGTTTGAATTCTAAATTTCTCAAACAAAATTAGCAAATGGTTGCAAGTAGCTGAAACACTCTCATACCTCTTATTGGAGATTTATATATTGAAATACTGGTTTTGTGTATCAGTTTAAATATGGCAACATAAAAAACTCTACATTAAAAACTCAAACCTATTTATATGGTCAATTCCAGCTGTTTTCAAATTCTAATGCTTCATCAGTTGATAAAATATAAAAAGTATTTTAAGGGAAATTTGGGAAATATACATTCTAAGTTACATGAGGTTGGAAAATACTAGTAATTTTTTAGGTGTAAAGCAGTATTGTGAGTATGTAAAAGCATGGTCTTATTCTTAGAAGAAATACACTAAGTATTTTGGTGTGAAGTGTCATGATGCATGAATTTATTCTCAAAAGGAAAAAAAAACAAGGTTTTTAGTACATAGATGTTCATGCTATCCTTTAAAATGTTTGTATGTTTGAAAATGTAACATAAAGGCTAGAAGAAAGTCTTACCCTTGAAAAGGTAAAAACATAGAAGATTACATTAAAAAAATTGAAATGGATATTTAAGCAAATATGACATTTTAATACATTTCATCTTTCATTAAAAAAAGATGTGTTGAGATAAAAAGTAGTATAGAACAAGGCACAGAAAATTGAATTAAACATCCAATGTAAAATTTTGTTTCAGGTCCTATTGCATTATTAAATACATGTTATTTTCAAGTACACATTCTGAAAAAAGTAAAAGCTTGCCACAGATGCAACATATTGAAGTCAATAACTTATTTCTCTTGAGCAACTATTATGTACCAATCATTGAAATTGAGTTAAATAGGTATTTAACTCAACAATATTTCTATGAGAAAAGTAGTATCCCCATAACTATAAGAAGAAAATCTTATTTCCTTGACAGGAATTTTTCTAGCTCTGCAAAAAAAGTCCTTTTTTTTTTTTTAGTGAATATGGTAAATAATTGAATTATGAAACATGAGAATTTATTAGAGTAGTTATAAATACACACTAAGCTGAGCCGTTTTTCTAGAGAGAGGTATGTTTAGAGGGAAGATACCTAGTGACATTTTATTTTCCTGAAAGGACACAGGCAACTTATGAATCAGAAAAAAATATTTCTGGAAATTTATGCTATGGGGAGAACATTCAAAACTATGTAGGGTAACTGGGGTAAGTAAGATGAAGTAACTCTGTGCAAGGAAGAGAAACATGTAATTGCTATTGTCCAAATCTTTGTGTCCCCCTAAAATTTGTGTATTAAAATTCTAAACCCTAAGGTGATGTATTGGGAGATAGAACCTTTGGGAGGTGATTAGGTCGTGAGGGTGGAACTTTCACACTAATGTCTTCAGAAACCCCAGAGAGATTGCTCACTTTTTTCTGTTACATGAGGACACAGTGAGAAGGTACCATCAGTGAATTAGAAAATGGGTCCTCACCAGATGCCAAATCCATCAGCACCATGATCTTGGACTTCTTATCTTCCAGAACTGTAAGAAACAAATGTTTGTGTTTTACAAGCCACGAAGTTAATGGTATTTTTGTTATAGCAGCCTGCATGGAGTGAAACACTAATGGATCTTCAATTTTGCATGGGCATGCAATGTAAATTCTCTATCCCTGTAAGTGCCCAACAGGTTCTCCTTGCCTGTTGTCTCCTCTTGTCTCTTTCCTAGACAGAGTCAATTTATCAAGACAAGGGAATTGCAGCAGAGAAAGTTTAATGTAGGCAGAGCTGGCTGTACAGGAGACCAGAGTTGTATTATTACTCAGAATAATAAATCAGTCTCCTTGAAAACTCAGAGATGGGTTTTTTAGGGATATTTTGGTGGGTAGGGGGTCAGAAAGCAGGAAGTGCTGATTGGTCAGGTCAAAGATTACATCATAGGGAGTTGAAGCTGTTCTCTTCTGCTGAGGCACTTCCTGGGCAGAGGCCATAAAACTAGATGAACCTGTTTATCAATCTGTATGGTGCCAGCTGATCCATGCAGTAAAATATCTTAAGGACTGGTCTTAAGTTTTACAATAGTGATGTTATCCTCAGAAGCAATTTGGGAGGTTTAGAATCTTCCAGCCTCCAGCTGCGTGACTTCTAAACCATAATTTCTAATCTTGCAGCTAATTTGTGAGTACTGCAAAGGCAGTCTAGTCCCCAGGCGGAAATGGGGTTTATTTTGGGAAAGAACTGTTATCATCTTTGTTTCAAAGTTAAACTATAAACTAAGTTCCTCCAAAGTTAGTTTGGTCTATGCCCAGGAACAAGAACAGCTTGGAGGTTCGAAGCAAGATAGTGTCAGTTAGGTCACATCTCTTTCACTGTCACAATTATCTCTGTTTTAATTTTTGCAAAGGTGATTTCATCCCATTCCATAACATTGTAAGTAAGGCATCTGTTTCAATTATATCAAAATATAGCTAGTTTGAAATATGAGTATGTGCTAAATGGACATGTGGTAAGAGCCAAATTTATGCGCTGAAAATTGCTAACATTTGAGCTGAAGGGATAAACACATAGTTTGGGTGAAACACAACTGATTTAGGGTATATACATCACTCAACTGATAAGAGCAGAAGTTTCAGGGCAAGAGAATAAACTTTTAACTGTGACTGTTAAGTGTGCCATGGGCATCAATTAGCATGCTTTATAGAGGGATAGAAAAGTTTTGGTTAATTACATAAGTTAATTAAGTGAACCTAAACATCTTTGCACATTGCTAACAACCTAGTGAAAAATTTTCCTGCTTTTAGTTTGATGGTTAGTTTTATGTGTCAATTTGGTTAGGCTATTGTACCCAGCTATTCAATTAAACACTTATGTAAAATGTTCTCATGAAGGTATTTGTAGATGTAATTCACATCTATAATCAGTTGACTTCAATTAAACATTATTTTTGATGATGAGGGTGATCTTTATCCAATCAGTTGAATGGTCTTAGAAGCAAAACATTTATCTGAGAAAGAATAAATTATTCCTCAAGGAAACATATCACATCTTGCTCCAGAGTTTACAGCCTGAAGTTTCTATGGATTTCAAATTTGTTAGCACCATACAATCACTGCAAAACCAATTCCTTGAAATAAAAGTCTAACTAACTCTCTATCTATCTAACTCTCTATCTATCTAACTCTCTATCTATCTATCTATCTATCTACCTACCTACCTACCTACCTACCTATCCATCCCTCTAGTTCTATTTCTCTATAGAATACTGACTGATAGAATTTGTACTAGAGTGATTACATAATTTATCATCCAAGCTGGTACACATTTGAATGTGAAAGAGACACTAGTAATAATCATGTCAGTAAACTAGGGAAAAGGGAGAGCTTTGCCAGGCAAACTGTGATAAAGGGTTCCCGTAGGTAAAATAAATTTTATCTACCAAGAACCATCAAGATAATCTAAAAAGAAGTTCATTCTTTTGTTTTAAGCTTTTAAGGGAATTTAGTTAGTTATCAAGTGTTCTGAACTAAGTTAAAGAAAGAAATCACCACATAATTTGGAAAGAAACCACCTATAGACATTATACAAAGCATTTTCCTTTCTTTTGATATTTTCTAAAGGTCAAAAGTTTGGAATCCTACAATTATTTTGCATTTGAAAATGATAAATCAAAAAAGAAATCAGAATCCACCAAAATAATGGTAGGCATTTAGACTTGATAGATGGTTTTAATGCAATTGTGCAATTATCCAAATTTAACCTTCCTAGTTATAGCCCTATTCAATGCTGTTTTCTTATCATAGATAGGTTTTACATAACTGGCTGAGAATCAAGAAATAAATTATTTTCTGAAACTGAATTCTGTTATAGTTTCTCTTTAATCTGTATTTGTGTCAGATTTTCAGTTGTAAATAACTTTAGCAATTTGGAGATATAGTCTATTATTGCCTATCAGTGTGTGTCTGCACACAGTTTTTGGAAAGCTGGAGAATCTTACTTTACAAGCTTATTTTGGTGCTTAGAGAAAGGTTATGAAAAATGAGTCATTGACTGAGACTCCTCAAAAGTCCATACTTATTCGTGGTTTCACTTCTAGCAGTTTAAGTTACCCACAGTCAACCACAGTCCAAAAATATTAAATGAAAAACTCCAGAAATAGACAATTACTAAATTTTAAATTGCATGCTCTTTTGAGTAGCATGATGAAATCTCTCACCATCTTGCTCAGTTTCACCCAGGCTGTGAATCATCCCACTGTCCAGGAGATGCATGCTGCACATGCTGTCCACCTGTTACTCACTTAGTAACCCTCTCTGTTACATGATCAAAAAAAATAAAATAGTATATGGAGGGTTTTGTATTAGCCACAGTTTTTAGACATCTGCTGGGGGTCTTAGAACCTATTCTCTGATCATTAAGGTTAGACTACTGTACTAATGAAAGTTATGGTTTGCCATATTGCTAAAAGTTCTGATAGTAATACTGGAAATTATATGAATAGACAATTCTAAACTTCGTGTGCAGTGTTAACAAAACCTATTTCAATGTTCAAAAACCTATTTCAATGTTCAAGAAAATATAAATTAATACAACTGACATTTAATGAGTTGAAAAATTAATGTAGAACTTGTCTTCACACTTCTTTCTCCTTTTAAACATTCTACACTATGAAACCTCCTTGGTTTTAAAAAGATCTCTCCTTCGCTCCTTTCCATGATAATTCTAAAAAGCAAGCATAAACACCAAAAGGGGAGAGAGAGAGTGACTTAGAAGTATCCAATTAAATACTAAATAATAGAAAGTATGATCAAATATATTTTGTGCTGGCTCTTCTGATGAAGGAAGAAGAGGTTATTTAACTAACAGATAGGTTGACCAAGAAGGCCTTAAGCTTCCCCTCAGCTGGACTAAACTTTTGACAGTCTTCTTCCTGATTATGGACCTCTAACTTCCCTTTTCTTAGTACATCTACAATAGAAAACTTGAAATTATAAATTATTTCCCTTTGAGATGTAAATCTTCACATTCCAGGAATGTCTTTCTCAAGGACCCTGGAGCCATCCATTCCTTTGAAATGTCCTAGTTAAGAAAGACAGGAACCCCTTCTCCTCCTTTCTATGCGAGTATAGGAACTTTGCTTTGATAAGTACCAATTAGCAAACACAGGTGGAGTAAATCATATTGGCCAACCTCCCTATAACATCTTATAGCACCTTTTCATTAGCTCACCAAAGTGTTTACATTTTTTTTTCATCTTTTATTGCAGGGTAGTCTTTCTCTGCTATTACAATAGTCTTGAATAAAGTTTTCTTTGCCATTGTTAGCAAGTGTCTGATGTATTTTTCTTATATCACCTTCATCTTAATTTTAAATATGTGCACAGACACAGTTAGTTAATATTTAAACATCTTGTTTTTAGCATAGCATATGCATACATATACATATATGCATGCATACATACATACATGTGCATGCATGTGTTATATTTTCTAACATATTCATTGATATGGTCTTACTTAAAACCTTTGTTCTTAGAGAAACTAAGTTCACAACTGAGTCTCACATTGTTAGAAGCTCAAGACTTGAATCTCCAAGATAGAGCTGTGACATTTTATTGATGAAATACCAAAATGTTGAGAGTGTTCTGATTGGATAGTAAAAGTATTAATTGGATAAAAATTGCATTCAAAGAGACTAAACACAGAAAAAAAAAATCAACATAACTGCAAGATGATAGCAGGCAAAAAAGAATATGAGGACAATTTGAATTGAATTTGATTAGAAACATAATAATCATAGCACTTAAGTATAAAAACAGTCACTATTTTACTTGAATTTTTATTTCTAGTTTGTTCTTTAGCACTAATGTAATATCCCTGGGAACTCTGTGGAATATCTCAATTTTACATGCTGCCAAATATACACATATATAATTTATTTATTCGTCTATAATTCTTCATGACAAGCTAAATATCTGAAAATGAGAAAGAGTTTATTCTTGTCTAATGACCATCCAGCTGTGTAATATTGAGTGAGTAAATCAAATTCTCTGACTCTGTGCATTCTCAATTTCAAAATAAAGACTTTTCTATGTTTCCAGTATTCAAAAACTATGCTCAGAAAGCTGCTTACTGGTTTTAACTGTGGTTTTGGGGGTGCATTTATAACTACACAAATGTTCATATAACAAAATTGTTATGAGTACTGGATTTAGGTGGAGTGGTTTGGAGTGAGTGTCATGTCATTAACTAAGAAATGGTAAATGACGGTGATTGATGAATGGAAGGAAAGAGCATGATATGGTGGCAAGAATAACATGTATACAAGCATAAACAAGAAAAATATTAAATCATGTTATATCAAGTATTTTCCAGAAATACAAATATAAAAAGGAAGAATTAATCATTGTGATCTTTCATTTTGTGGTCTTCATTGTTTGGGGACAGACAATAAAATTGTAACTCACATTATGCTGAGTCAAATCATTAAATTACCCCACCTAAATTTATCTTCGTAGAAATTAATACATTTGTATATGCATGCTCATATATGTACACATTGAAATATATAAAAATTCAAAACACACTTGGGTAATAATAAAAATCATTAAGGTTGCCATAAACACAAATACATACACACAACTAAGCAATCAAAAAACACTAGAGCCAGGCACAGTGGCACATACTCAGTTCCAGCTGAAAGGAGAGGTTGAGCCCAGGAGCTCGAGTGGAGCCTGGACAACATAACAAAATTCCATTTACAAAAAAATAAAAAACAAACAAACAAAAAAAACCACTGAAACAACCTAATCAAAAATTTATAAATTTGAAAATAATCTCTATTAATACTTTGATAAAATTAAAAAATACTATGAAGACACAAGTGTTATACATTAAGGATGTAATAATTTGCATATAGGTGAAAATGCAATTTTTTAAAGAAGATAATTTAAATAGCTAGTTCTTTGAAAAGATCAATAAAATGGAAAACCTGCTGACAAAGAAAATTAGAAAAAGAAAGTAAGGGTGCATAACATAAAAAAGTAAAAAAGACGCTGTGACTTTATATTTGGAAAAGATTAAGAAGTTGTAAAAATATGCATAAAAACCTTTTAAAAATATATGTGTAATGGGAGGTGGCGGGCGCCTGTAGTCCCAGCTACTCTGGAGGCTGAGGCAGGAGAATGGCGTGATCCCGGGAGGCGGAGCTTGCAGTGAGCTGAGATCCCGCCACTGCACTCCAGCCTGGGTGACAGAGCAAGACTCCGTCTCAAAAAAAAATATCTATATATATATATATGTGTATATGTGTGTGTGTGTGTGTGTGTGTGTGTGTGTGTGTGTGTGTGTAATGGAAATTTATGAAAAAATATAGTTAAATTGATTATTGGAAAGGTAGAATATTTGAACACCATAAGAGTCAATATTTTATAAAATGTTTAAAAATACATAGCACAAAAGGCTAGTATAGGTGGCTCACTAATGAATTTATTCATTCTTTTCAGAAAAAAAAAATTTTAACTGCTCTAGCAAATATAAATATTTGGAAAGCATACAAGTTAATTTTGCGAAACTAACACAGGCAATATCAAAACCCAGTGATCATTAGGACTCACTCCTCTGTCCTATTTTCCTCTCCTAATTCACACAAAGATACTGACTGATAGTATATTGAAAACATCACAAGAAGTATAAATGAGTAGCTATATAATTTTGGAAGATGATGTCATTAAAAACGCCATTAAAGACAGAATCTATAAAGAATGTTTAGACTTTGCAATGGAAAGAAAAAGCATGTGTAAAATGTAATTAATTAAAAGGCAAATGAAAACTCACTAAAAACATTAGATCCAATATTTGTTTTAGATTGCATATTTTTTTTTAATGGGCAAACCTCTTCCACTGCTATTTGAAATCCAGCACAGTCACAATCACTGTCATCACTTCACCTTTACTAGAAATTCTCCCAGACATGGAGGCTGTCAGGGTGCACAGCAGTGGTTCAAAGATGCTTACTAGAATTGCCTGGTGACATTTGCAAAAATAAATGTTTGCGCCACACCCAGACAATTAAGTCAGAAACTGTGCAGGACCTTTTAATCTCTAATACTTATTTAAAATAAAAGTATTCTTATGAATTTTTTTTAAATATTTTAATGAGAAATAAAAAGTTCATCCTTTGACTACTAAATAAGTAGCCTCAGAAAGCTACAGTTTCATATGATATGACTCATATCACATCCCTAGTATGCTTTCCCACTTTTTGGCATGCAAATAACCCTAATCTGTTGTTGTTCTACCTTGTAATTAGCCATCTTAATTTCTTCCAAAATTCATTGAAAGTAACTAAAATGTGTATTTGTTTGCTGATACCTTCTGAGAAAGTGTTGAGGGAAGGGTGAAATGCAGAAGGATCAGGGTCGACATATTTCATGGCATTCTAAAAATATCCTAACATTCTTCACTCACCTATTTATTCAGAGTATGTTCAATAGCTGTCTTCAACTCTCTCCTTTCTAGGTTCTTATTTCTCTTGTTTTCTAAACTTTCCTCCTCAAATTTTAACCAACACAAATTTGTGCCTGTTCTTTTCTACTGGTTCAGTTTGTTACATGAGTCACTGCCAGAGCTTCTTTCAGATTCCCCCATGACTCTATAAGTACCAGGAGATAAGAGGAAATCTTAAAATCACCTTAGGTTCTGAGTGTAGGAGGAGTGAAAACACGTATAATTATTTTATCCCCATCACAATTATAAAGGCATGCTTATTGAATGACTGACTCTTTCTAAAAGAGGATAAGAAGTTTATTTTAATGCAACATTTAAAGAAATAAATTAATAATGAAATCAATGTGGTAAAAATATTGTTTTAGCTTAAAAATGTTGAATTTTTATGTTTTATTTTAAATAAATTAGAAATAATTTGTAAAAAAGTTCATAAATAATGCAAGATAAGTTTATAATAGTCCCGTGCACAACATTTCTATTAAGGTGACAATATAGATATTAATTACATACTTCATGAGCAACAGGTCTTTGAGTATAGGAAAACTGATTGTGTTTTTACGGCAAAAACCTTTAAATTTTTTCTTTTTCTGTACTTACATTTATTCCTTGTTATGCCTAGTACAGTGTGGACCACAGGTAAGCACTCAATAAAATGTCTGAGTAAATGAATAGTACTAATATAAGGATATACTGAGAACAGAGATAAAAGACTATCAAACAGTGACAGAAAAGATTGTTAGGAGGAAGATAGCAATTGATTAGTAGTTGCCAAAAGCCGTTCAATATTGTTCCCACATCAACAAAAGAGGACAAACACAGACAAAGATCAATTTTTCTTTTACCATGTATTTCTAAAGCAAACTCCCACTTCACTTTCTAACCTAGTAAAAGCAGAAGGACACTTTTGCCCCACTCCTGGACAAGGTAAATTAGCATCATTACCTATTCACTTCCCCTCTTTGCCTCCACTGCCCAAGGGTGACATTATCATACACAAAACGAATGTGTGGAAAGACACATCAAGAAATACAATTGACTTCAATCTACATTAAAACACGTTTTACCACTTGGGTCTCATATAGCAATATATTGAACTTCCTCTGCCAACTTCCTCTTCTTTGGAAAGCGCTATCTCTATAACCACATTAAAAAAAAAAAAGCAATTCTATACACTCAAGAAGCTCAGTTAGCCTGCTGATTTTATAAGTATCACCCAACATGAGAAATAGCACTTGAACAATAATTTGCCGAGAGCAGAGGTAAGATTAAAAGAGAACAAAAAAGATAAAAAAAGCATCTGGGAGGTTGCTTACCTTTAAAATTCTACACTGATGTGCCTCATAATGGTGTTTCAGACAATCACAAACCACATATACAAAGGTGGTGCCATAAGATTGTCATGGAACTGAGAAATTCCTATTAACTAGTGACCCCCTAGACTTCCTAACACCTTAGTGCAATTCATTACTCAAGTGTTTGTGGTGACACTGATGTAAACAAATCTGCTGCACTGCCAGTCTTGTAAAAGTATAGCAGAGACAATTAGGTCCAGTACAATTACTTGTTGATGATAATAAATTACTATGCTACTGATTTATGTATTTTCTACACTATACTTTTTATCATTATTTTAGTGTATTCCTTCTAGTTTTATATATATATTTTTAAAAAATTAACTCTAAATGGCCTCGGGCAAGTTCCTTAGGAGGCATTCCAGGAGAAGGCATTGTTATCATAGGAGATGACAGCTCCATGTATGTTATTGCCCCTGAAAACCTTTCGGTGGGACAAGGTGTGAGGGTGGAAGACAGTGATAATGATAATCCTGAATGTGGGTAGGCCTAGGCTAAGGTATATGTTTCTGTGTAGTTTTTAGGAAAAAGGTTTAAAAAAGTAAAAACACAACATCTTTAAAAATTAGAAATAGAAAAAAGCTCACAAAATAAGGATATAAACACAATATTGTGCAACTATATAATGTGCTTATATATATATATATATATATTTTTTTTTTTTTTTTTTTTGAGACGGAGTCTCACGCTGTTGCCCAGGCTGGAGTGCAGTGGCGCGATCTCGGCTCACTGCAAGCTCCGCCTCCCGGGTTCCCGCCATTCTCCTGCCTCAGCCTCCTGAGTAGCTGGGACTACAGGCGCTCGCCACCGCGCCCGGCTAATTTTTTGTATTTTTAGTAGAGACGGGGTTTCACCGTGGTCTCGATCTCCTGACCTTGTGATCCGCCCGCCTCGGCCTCCCAAAGTGCTGGGATTACAGGCTTGAGCCACCGCGCCCGGCCATGTGCTTATATTTTAATGTTATTATAAAAGAGTCAAAAAGTTAAAAAAGTTAAAAAATTATAAACTTTTTAGAACAAAATTATAGTAATCTAAAATTAATGAAAATATTTTAAAATAAATTTAGTGCAACCTAAGTGTACCGTATTTATAAAGTCTACAGTAGTGTAATGTCCTTCAGATTCACTCACCACTCATTCACTGAGCAACTGACTCATCCAGAGCCATTTCCAATCATGTAAGCTCCATTCATGAAAAGTGCCCTGTACAGGTGTTCCATTTTTCATCTTTTATATCCTATTTTACTATATCTTTTCTACATTTAGACACACACATACCATTGTGTTAAAATTGCCTCCAGTATTCAGAATAGTAACATGCTGTATAAACTTGTAGCCTAGGAGCAATAGGCTATACAACATAGCCTAGGTATGTAGTAGGCTATATCATTTAGGCTTAAGTATATTCTATGATGTTCACCCAATGCAATTGCCTAACGATGCGTTTCTCTGAACGAACATAATTATAATGGTTTTATTTATGATTTCTCCACTTTTCAATTGTATGAAAGTGAGCATTCAGGAGAAACCATATTTTGAATTTTTATTTTTTCCTGGGCTAGCAATAAGTGGTACAATACTCTCTCAAGATGCTTTGCAGTAGCAGCGAGCCACAGCTCCTAGTCAGCCAGATCATCAGAAGAGGAAACACTGAATACTTGGCATCTTCCTAAAGGATACTATGCCTGCTAAACCATAGGCAAGTGTCGCATTCCTCAGCACCTTCTACTTGCTATTCCCAACCCTCATCAGAAGAGAGAGAAACTGGGTACTCATTCTCTGTTGCAACCCCATCATCCAGCAATTAACTTTAGTTCAAGTCTTCAAGCATTCGTCAGACCTAGGGTGCTTTCTGCTATGTATGTTAATGGTGAGTACTCATACTACCATCCTGTTTTTCACTTTCAATGCAGTATTTAATATATTCCAGAAGCTATTCAGCACATTATTATAAAATAGGGTTTGTGTTAGATGATTTTGCTTCACTGTAGGCTAATGTCATTGTTCTGAGCACATTTAAGGTAAGGTAGGCTAAGTCATGATATTGGTAGTTTAAGTGTATTAAATGCAATTTCAATTTATATTTTCAACTTACCAAGACACAATCCCAATTTAAGTTGAGAAACATCTGTGTGTGTTTATTTTTTAAATTATAAATTTGTCTTTTTTCTGCATTTCTGTCTGTGTGCATATGAATATGTGTTTATATATATGTATAGTATGTATAGTGTGTGTGTATTTGCAAACATTTATACACACATACCTACAAGAAAAACAAAGCAATAAAGTAGTGGAGAACACTAAAAAGGTAATTTTGACTGGAGAGAGAAAAACGTAGAATCTAGCACTGTAGTGTCTGTCATATTCTCATACTTTTTCTCCAGTTAGGACAGCAATTTACCCCACAAAGAGTTACCCCAAACAGTAACAATGTAACATAGTTACATATCCATAACTTAGTAAGTGAAATGGAGTTGAGCATTACATGATGAATTATACTTTAACAAACTCTGCTTGAGAATGAGCGATAGAACATTCATTCACTTATTTGACAAACATTTTAACTCATACAAAATTCAGAGCAAAAGCCAAAATAAATGTTATGCAAAAAATCAATGCAAAAGTCTCTTTATACAAAAAGAGAGGGGTAATTAAAACTGTGCAAATCAGTGGCAGCTGAGAGAAAGAGAGCATGTCTACATTGACCTTCCAGGAGGAAGAAGAATTTGAGAGGTGGGAGCATGGGCCTGAAAGGGGAAAAATTAAAGGGAGGTGAGAAGAGATTTCCAGAGTGAGAAAACAACAAAATAAGTAGTAGCTGGAATGCAAAGCTGATGAGTGAT
Source organism: Macaca nemestrina (assembly GCF_043159975.1). Lineage (NCBI taxonomy): Eukaryota > Metazoa > Chordata > Mammalia > Primates > Cercopithecidae > Macaca > Macaca nemestrina. The sequence continues at coordinate 79,678,741 of NC_092128.1, read as the reverse complement.
TTAGGACTTGGTGCTGGAGATAAGTTAACAGCAGCATGAAGTTCAGAGAGGCTGATACATTGGAAGCAGGGACTCCAGTTAGATGATTCTCTCAATTATCATTAAATAATTTTCCCTGTGCAGAGCAAATCTGACCTGAAGATGCTCAGTTAGACAGCTACAACTTAAAATAAATCAAGTAAATTATATAGACAATAACTGAAATCTATATGGGAGTGTTATTAATTCATCCAACACGTATTTATTAATTGACTGTTTTGTGCCAAGAACTGTGCTCACTTCAATTATGGAGTAGAGAAATGCAAAAGGTCACCCACCAACAGGGTGAAGCATCAGAGTAAATACAGGGAATACAGAATAAACATCTCACGGTTCTTAGAAATGAATCAATTGTGGTTGGGTGTGGTGCCTCATGTCTGTAATCTTAGCACTTTTGGAGGCTGATGTGAGAAGGCCATTTGAATCCAGGAGTTCAAAACCAGTCTGGGCAACATAGTAATACTCTGTCTCTACAAAAAATTAAAAAATTAGCTGGGCATGGTGGCATGCACCTGTAGTCCCAGGTATTTGGGAGGCTAAAATGGGAGAATCACTTGAGCCCAGGAGTTGGAAGCTGCAGTTAGCTGTGATGGCATCACTGCACTCCAGCCTGGGTGACAGGGCAGGGCCCTGTCTCTATAAAGGAAAAAATTCCAGCCTAATAGCATATGTCTTGAGTACCAAATGACTAAAATAAAGTATTCTGGAATAAGAAAGACAGGGAATAAATAGAGGGGAGAGTTGACAACATCCAATTGCTTCTGATCCTTTTCCAGCCTAATGCCAGATAGAGAAGTTTTAAAGTAAATTCTCTGGAATGTCTTTAATGATTCAATTAAAGTATGCTCTTATATTTCTGACATCACATGACATTTTATTTCCTAACATTTCTTCATAAACACAAATTAGCACTTGCCATTACAGGCTTTCAATAATATACATCCAACTCAAAAACTCTGCCTTTTTTCTCAAAACCCAGCCTCACATGATGACATAACATACAGCTCCTATGAAGAAAATATTTTAAGAAGATAAGTATTTTGTCCAAACTATTTATTTTTATTTTTTTATTTTTATTTTTTGAAACAGAGTCTCACTCTGTTGCCCAGGCTGGAGTTAAGTAATATGATCTCGGCCCACTGCAGCCTCCACTTCCCAGGTTCAAGCAATTCTCCTGCCTCAGCCTCCTGAGTAGCTGGGATTACAGGCATGCACCACCACACCCAGCTAATTTTTGTATTTTTAGTAGAGACAGGGTTTTGCTATGTTGGGCAGGTTGGTCTCAAACTCCTCACTTCAAGTGATCTCCCCGGCCTCAGCCTCCCAAAGTGCTGGGATTACAGGCGTGAGCGACCATGCCCAGCCCAAACTTTATTTTTAAATTATACAGCATGTTTGAAACAGGAGCTACCTTAAGAGAAATACAGATGTTTAAGAATTTTAATATTTCAAGTAAAGGGCAATAGTGATAAATAGGTTTAGGAATGTACAAGGTAGCAGAAGCTACCGCCATTTCTTTATCTTCTCCCTTATCTTCTCTTTTATTGTATTACTTTAGCCATCCTTTTGTCTCTAATGTTTCATTTTACTTGTTTTGCTTTTTTGTCTAATTGTTGTTTGCAATAGGACACGACCCTAGCCAAATGATATCTGGGAATTCTGAATGTTTATGTGTGTTTGCATGCAAACAACACACACAAACCCGGGCTCTCACTCCTCCAAACTACCTAGATTTTGCAATTGTTCTTCTCACTGGTCCTATAAGACATGTGCCAATGATGTCAGGAATCCTTGGTTTTCTCATTGCTTTCCTTTTTTATCTGCCTGCCTTCACTGAGACCATAGACTCCCCACCAGTTCCATTCCTCATGATCATGGCAGATTCCTTTCAGGAAGAATTTATAGCCTCTTAGTCCAAGCCAAACACTTTCCCTAACCAGTTGTATCACTTACTAGCTGGAGAAATCACTGACGCTGACATTCTAAGTCTCTGTTTTCTCTACCTAAAAACTGGGCATAATAATAGTATCTATTTCTTAGATTTATTACAAAAAATAATTAGGATATTGTACAAAGTGCACTTACATAGAAGTGCATTTACATATGTGTTAGTGACTGGTGCATAATTATTTTGCTATTTTTATCACTATCATCATCATTATACATTTATCATCACTTCCTTCAACATTATTGAACAACTGATAAAATCATAACTTCATGAGCAAGTCTGACTCTTATTAGATTTTTTTTGTTGTTTTTTATCACTCTGTTTAGGGACTTTAAAATTGTTTTTGTCATTTACGTAAGATTTGTTTTATAAGTCCCTGGCTCCCAAAGTGTGTACTAAGTCACCTGGGAAGCTGCAGAAAGCTAACAGAGGTATTCCTACATATTTTAACTTTTCCAAGACATGCTTAGACACTACCAAAAGAGGATTGTAGTATATTTCTTTCAATGACATTATGTATTTTGAAAGCTTGGATTTTACTTGTTGCTGTCTTCAAAAGCAAGCACACTGAGAAAATTAATGTAGAATAAGAAAGGAGGATGAAGGTCTTTGATTTGAATTCAAGTTCTGAGAAGTGGTGCATTGCCCATAAGAAACTGCACACATCCCAGTAGTAAATAATTTTGGTTAAGAAATAGAAATATTTTCTTCTTTCAATTTATAAACATTAATTTTCAAACTGCTGATAAGTTTAAGACATAAATATGTATGAACACACTCCAAGCTAATACTCAAACAGGACCCTTAGGTGTTTTGCTTTATTTGTTTTATTGATCTAGGAATTCCAGGAAAATATTACTTTGGGTGTCATAAACCAAGAAAATTTGGGCTCCCTGCTGGAAGTGTTCCACAATTCTAGCTGCTTATTAGCATCATGCAGAATTAAATACAAATTTAACCTCACCAAGGAATGCTCCTATACCTGAGGACTCAGAAATACCACCAAAAATTATCTACGTGATAGATGACAAAACTAGAGAAAAGAAAGCCTTCTTCCAGAAGTTAGTTCCTATTCCAAAGTCAAGTCCATCAAGATTATATTTTCACGAGATCATAAAAGTAACTTCTCATCATTTCTTACTTCTTGTTTTCCCACTTGTATTTCGATCACATTTTGTCAATATTGAAAGTCAATATTCAAATAATTGTATCTTTAATGGAAAGGTAGGTCTTTTAGAACAGAAATTACCCAAAGCTTCACAATGTCTCTCCAAAGGAAAGTGTTAAAATGCTGATGCTAAGTCCTCTTTTCTCGGAGATTCTGATGCAGATAGCATAAGAAAAACACTTTAGAAAGTCTGGAGTTGAAAATACATGAAGCAATAACCATGAAACTCCTAAGAACTTAGAAATAAAAGGTACTTCTGAAAATTAAACCACAAAATCAGTTGAGAATGTGAGAGGCCAAAGAAAAGATATGAAAATTCATTTTAAATTAAGAAATATTAAGATACTATAGTCAGACATATTTATATGTTTATATATTTATATACTTATATTTATATACTTATACACTTAAAGATAACATCCAAAGGACATAGTAGCTTTTCAGTAGCAGGCATATAAATAATATTTGAAAGGTAGGCATTGCAGTGGTGTGACAGGATCAGCTAATGGTGACTATTGAGAACTGGATTGTATGTATCCCAGCTGCATCTTTGGTGATATTGGTGGCTTCAACTTAGTCATAATGGTAATATTTATACCACATAAAAATGACAAACCTACAAATTAGGATGGTTTTCCTTAAAGAACCAACTGTTAATCATTTATCAACAGGTCATTGAATACTGGAAAAACTCACCCAAACATGATTCAGAAAAGAAATTTCCCCAACAGGCATGATAAACATATTACATCTGCCTAGCACATCTATCTGTGTTGTTGAGACAAATGTAAATTTATACATAAAAATCTGATAATATTCAATGTTCATATCCCATAAACAATTCCCCCTGCTCTGTTTTCAAATTGTGATATTTCAGCTTCACATGAAAGTTTCTTTTTAAAAGAGAGTAACACCATTGGACCACTTGATGTCTGTTCTACCTGAGGTATTAATTAAGTAAACTGCTATTCTAATCTATGCTACATTGAGAATTTAGTAATCATCATTATCAATTTAAGTCCAAGAAATTCAGCACACTGACAATCTTCAGTTTCTACAGGGAGGCTCATTGGCCAAGGCTGTAAACTGATGGTACTTCGTATCCAGCTAGTGTCTTCTCTGAAGACACTAACCTCAACGTATAACTTCCATAAGAAGCAATTCATCTAGGATAATTACAGAGCAGTACTTCCTCAGATCAGACGAACTGTACTAGAGAAACTTTAAATAAAAAGTTGCTAGAAATTAATAATGCAATATTTTTTCCTTTTACCATGTAATATTTATATCAGTTAAATCCATATTTAAAAATTATGTCCTCTCTGTATAGCCATTCTTGAGGTCCTTATCGGCTAAGGAAACACAGTTATCAGATGCCTTCAACTACTCTACACCCAGGCAGTTAAAATACTAGAAACCAGTTAGCAGAAAGCAAATATCCACTTAGTCTCAAATCTTCAAAGTGCCAGGGAATACTGATTAATTACTTATAAACTTAGACACTTGAATGTGGAAGGTCAGCACTAGAAATATCATCAGTACAAAATATCTACCCTAAGGGGCAGAACAAGATTATTTGTCTACTCATTATTTCACCCTAGGGGTTCTACTGATTTGGCAAAGAAATTTGAAACTAAAACTCCCTTGATGATTGTCAGATTTATCATGTTCATTAGAAGAGATCACTACTAAAGATTTTTTTAAGAAGAAAACCCTTTTTAAACAGGGACATCATAATAATGTATGACTATGTTTCCAAAGATGACCTCTGGCGTGTATCTATGGATCCATACAGATGGTTTCTCAGGCCTAATGATTTACTGTCATTGAGACAAATGAAAAAATAATCCTGTAAAATTATAATTACTTACTACTTCTTAATCTAGATAGGTTTTTAATGATAATGCTTTACGAAGCTATATTCTTCTGATTCTAATGCACTATTTCAAGACAACCTACTTCAATAGCAAATGAACAAAAATGATTAGTAGGAATAGGAAAGATACATAGAGCATCTAAGTAAATGAAGCATTTTCATGAAAACTATTAAATTGATGAATTAGATTTAAATGTCACTGCCATTAAACTCTGTTTAATAAACGTCAAATAAATACTTTAGCAGTGCTCTACAGCCTTTGTGACTGTTACTGTATCTATCAGAGAAGGTATTACCAATCGTTTTTGCATAGTATGTGTTTTACCTAATAAAAAGATTTACTTGCCTTCCATGATTGTAATTTTCACCCCTGGTGCTAAAACTGAATTCTGAACACTATTGGGCTTGCAGGAAAACTTTGAGACAAAGTAAATTTTCCTCTAAAAAGTCTGTAAATTATTAACTGCCACATTCTATATATTATTAACCTTTTACAATATACTTTAACACATGCATGCAGACACACACACACACAATGGAATAATTTAAATTATTTGATTAACCTGAAGGAAGATATAAAAGGAAAGAAAAAAATTGTATGGAAATAAAATATCAAGATGATAGTCAAACCCCAATTAAAAAGGAAATTGTCATACTGGTAGAGGGAGGAGTCATAAGTGTGCTATCCATAAGAAATGTACTTCAGATTCAAATACAGGCAGATTGAATAGAAATGTTTAGGATATATTCTCAGTGACCTATGAAGAGTATCGGATTTCTCAAATCCAAGGATATTAAGTCTATGTAGGAAAGTTTGATTCTCAGATCTCAAGCAAATGGGGATGATTTTGCTCAGTGGGTCACAGGCAACCCCTCAGCTAAGCTTTCCAGAAATGAAAGAGTAGATACAGGAAAAGAGCTCCCTTCTTTAAAGGATAATGCAATATCTAACTGTTTCAGAAGGAGTAGTTAACAGGTTTGTTGTTTGAACTGTACACACTGTAAAAATGAAGTAGATCTGAATTACTTAGAGGATGGGGTACCAACCTACATGCAGGGTTACACATGAGAAATGGGTATTAAAGCTTCCTACTACAATTACAAATTTAATCTCTTAGCTTTGTCAGTTTTTACTTCCTGTTTCTTCCTCATGAATTCACTTTTAAATCATTATAAAATTTCCAATTATATCTCTATAATATTTTTTGTCCTGAGGCCTGCTTTTTCTTATCTTTTTATAGACACACTATATTTTATGTATATATTTTGATTACCATATATTTTTCTAACTTTTCTATTGAATCTGCCTGTATTCGAATCTGAAGTACATTTCCTCTAGATAGCATACCTATGACTCCTCCCTCCACCAGTGTGACAATTGCCCTTTTAATTGGGGTTTGACTATCAGCTTGATATTTTATTTCTATACAATTTTTTTCTTTCCTTTTGTATCTTCCTTCAGGTTAATCAAATAATTTAAATTATCCCATTCTATTTCCACTATTGGTTTTTTATGTTCTTTAAGTACTTATTTTGAGATTATAGTATGCATTCTTACAATGTCACAGTCTGGAAATAATTTGTGTTACGGTACTTCAGGCAAAGTATAAGAAATTTATCACTGCATAATTTCATTAAACCTCTATTTTTGTTATTTTGTTATTTGCATTTATTTCAGTATATGTTATAAACTCCAGAAAGATTATGATATTAAGCATTTTTTAATTTTTTTTTTTTTGCTTGAGAAGGTCAGTTCTCTATTAAAGAAATTAAGATAAGAAATTCAGCCAGGGGCGGTGGCTCATGCCTGTAATTCCAGCACTTTGGGAGGCCAAGGGAGGTAGATCAGGAGGTCAAGATATCAAGACCATCCTGGCCAACATGGTGAAACCTTGTCCCTACACTAAAAATACAAAAATTAGCTGGGTGTGGTGGTGCATGCCTGTAGTCCCAGCTACTCAGGAGGCTGAGGCAGGAGAATCACTTGCATCTGGGAGGCAGAGGTTGCAGTGAGCCAAGATCAGGCCACTGCACTCCAGCCTGAGTGAGACTCCATCAAAGGACAGAGTGAGATTCTATGTCAAAGAAAAGGAAAAAAGAAAAAAAAAGAAATTAAGAAATTCAGAAAAGTCTTTCATATTTATCTACACATTTACCACTACTAGCTCTTTTCATCCCTTTCAGTAGATTCAGATTTCAGTTGAGTATTAATTCTCTTCAGGTTAAAGAACCTCTTTTACCATTTCTTTCTTTTTATTTTCATTTGTCATATTATTTATTTTTCTTCCAACCTTTATTTTAGGTTCAGGGTGTACATGTGCAAGTTGGTTACATGAGTAAATCGTGTAGGAGTTTGATATACAAACTATTTCATCACCAAGGTAGTGAGCATAGTACTCGATAGGTAGTTTTTCAATCCTCACGCTCCTTCCATCTTCAACCCTCAAGTAGGCCCCGGTATCTATTTTTTCCCTCGAGTTCGTGTGTACTCAACGTTTAGCTCCCACTAATAAGTGAGAGCATGCTCTACTTGGTTTTTTGTTCCTGTGTTAATTTGCTTAGAATAATGGCTTCCAGCTGCATCCACGTTGCTGTGAAGGACATGACTTCATTCTTTTTTTTTTTTTTTTGAGATGGAGTCTTGCTCTGTCGCCCAGGCTGGAGTGCAGTGGTGCAATCTCGGCTCACTGCAAGCTCCACCTCCCTGGCTCACGCCATTCTCCTGCCTCAGCCTCCCGAGTAGTTGGGACTACAGGCGCCTGCCACCACACCTGGCGAATTTGTTGTATTTTTAGTAGAGATGGGGTTTCACCGCATTAGCCAGGATGGTATGGATCTGCTGACCTCGTGATCTGCCTGCCTCAGCCTCCCAAAGTGTTGGAATTACAGGCGTGAACCACTGTGCCCAGCCACTTCATTCTTTTTAAGGGCAGAGTAGTATTCCATGGTGCACATTTCCTTTCTCCAGTTCCTCAGTGGTTGCCAAAAGTGGTACAATAAACTTATGTTTGCATGTGCTTTTATGGTAGAGCAATTTATTTTCCATTTGGGTAAATACCCAATAATGGGATTGCTGGGTCAAATGGTAGTTCTATTTTAAGCTTATTGAGAAATCTCTAAACTGCTTTTCATAGGGCTGAACTAACTTACCCTCTTACCAGCAGCATATAAGTGTTGCCTTTCTCTGAAATCTTGTCAATATCTATTATATTTTTACCTTTTAATCATAGTCATTCTGAGTGGTTTGAGAAGGTATTGTGGTTTTAATTTGCATTTCTCTAATGATTAATAATGTTGAGCATTTTTTTCATGTTATTTTGACCACTTGTATGTCTTCTTTTGGTAAGTGTATGTCCTTTGTCCATTTCTTAATGAGTTTGTTTTTTGCTTGTTGATATGTTTCAGTTCCTTATAGATTCTGGATATTAGATCTTTGTCAGATACATATTTTGCAAATATTTTCCCCCATCTTTTTGTGGACTGTATACTCTGTTGATAGCTTCTTTTGCTGTGTAGAATCTTTTTAGTTTAATTAAGCCCCAACTAACTTTTGTTTTCTTTTCCGTTGCTTTTGGAGTCTTTGTCATAAAATCTTTGCCTAAGCCTATGTCCAGAATGATACTTCCTATGTTTCTTTTAGGGTTTTTTTAGTTTTAGGTTTTACATGTAAGTCTTTAATCCACCTTGAGTTTATTTTTGCATATGGTAAAAGGAAGGGGTCTAGTTTCAATGTTCTGCATATGGCTAACCAGTTATCCCAGCACCATTAACGGAATAAGGTGTCCTGAACAGACCTGAATAAACATTTCTCAAAGGAAGACATATAAAAGATCAACAGATATAAGAAAAAATGCTCAACATCTCCAATCATTGAATTAAAAACAATTAAAACCACAATGAGATATCTCACCTCATAGCTGTTAGATTGGCTGTTATCAAAATGATGAAAGATAATAACTGTTGGCAAGGTTGTGGAGAAAAAGGAACCTTGTATGCTGTTGATGATATTGTAAATTAGTAGTTATTTTGGAAAACAGTATGGGGGTTCTTCAAAAAAATAAAAAATAGAATTATCATATGATCCAGCAATGCCATTTCTGGGTATATATCTAAAGGAATTAAAATTAGTATGTTGAAGAGATGCTTGTACTCCTGTGCTTATTGCAGTATTATTCACAATAGCCAAGATATGGAAACAACTGAAGAGTTCAACAATGCGTTAAAAAATGTAGTCTATTATAGAATACATAATGGAATAATATTCAGCCATTAAAAAGTAGGAGATTCCTAAAAATACAAAAAATTAGCCAGGCGCGGTGGCGGGCGCCTGTAGTCCCAGCTACTCAGGAGGCTGAGGCAGGAGAATGGCGGGAACCCGGGAGGCGGAGCTTGCAGTGAGCCGAGATCGCGCCACTGCACTCCAGCCTGGGCAACAGCGTGAGACTCCGTCTCAAAAAAAAAAAAAAAAAAAAAAAAAAAAAAGTAGGAGATTCTGTAATTTGTGACAACATGGATGGACTTAGAGGATATTAAACTAAGTGAAATAAGCAACACACATAAAGACAAATGCCACCTGATGTCACTTATATGTGGAATCTAAAAATGTCTAACTCATAGATGTAGAGAGTAAAATGATAGTTACCAGAGGTTGTGGGTCAGGATTGTATGTAAAGAGGGCAGATAAGGAAATGGAAGACTTTGGTCAAAGGGTACAAAGTTTCAGTTAGACGGGGGAATGGGTCTGGTGATCTATTGTACAGCTCGGTGACTTGAGTTAATAATAAGTATATTAACTAAGTTATGATTGATTATTGAGACATAATATTTTTAATTGACAAATAATAATTGTCAGCCAAACTGACAGTTATAAGGTCATATATTATTGTGATTTTCAACTGTATTTAATCCAGTGATTAGAGATGTTGAACATTTTTTCTTATAACTGTTGGTCATTTATATGTCTTCCTTTGAGAAATGTCTCAATAATCAGTAATGTATTGCTTATTGATCATTCCAGAATGCATACATATATCAAAACATTACATTGTACCACATAAATATATACAATTGCTATTTGTTTCATTAAAAATAAAAAAATAAAACCATTCTTACCTATTCAGCAAAAGAAGTCACCAGAGCATCTCTGCCAGGCAATATTTCCTTAGCTTACTCATACTCAAGGGGAAGAAAGAAAAATTTACTTAAGAATGTGTTAGGCACAATAATGCTCCACTCTTCTAAGCCCAAATATGCCCACATTCTAAATCCCCAGAAGCTGTGCATGTTATTTTACATGGCAAAGGGGAATTAGATTGCAGATGAGATTCATCTAAGGTTGCTTACATTTTAACACAGATTATCCAGGTGGGCAAATGATAATCATGAGAATCCTTGAATATGAAAGAAGGAGGCAGAATGCAAGAGTCAGAGGGAGCTGTGACTACAGAAAATGGTCAAAGAGATTCAAATTTCTTCCTTTGAAGATTAAAGAAGGGGGCCACAAGCCAAGGAATGTTTGGCCTCCTGAAGCTGGGAAAGGCAAGTAAACAGATATCACCCTGCAGCTTCCAGAATGGGATGCAGATCTGCTGATACCTTGAGTTTTCCAAGACCTGCATTAGACTTCCAATCTGTAGGGGTTGGAATTATTATCCAACTCCTATATGGAAATATTATCTGCAAAGATAATACATTTGTTTTTCTTTAAGGTAATAAAACATGGTAATATTTTTACAGTAGCAATAGAAAACTAATCTGAAATGTTTCTAATATGTAATAAACTAGGATAACATCTTTATTTAAAATCTATACTGAAATAACAAGTGAAAGATGTGTACAATCTGAAGAGAAACATGAAGATATTTGCATTCCTATGATCATTGCAATATTATTCACAATGGGAAAGATATCAAAATAATCTACATGATGGTCAGTAGGAATAGTAAAAAAATTGTGCTCTATATACGCAATGGAATACTATTTACCTTCAAGAAAAAAAGGAGATCTTGCCATGTGCAAGAACACAGATGAAGCTAGAGGATATGTTCAATGAAATAAGTTGGAGAGAGAAAGAAAAATACTGCATGATCTCACTTATATTTGGAAGATATAAAAGAGAAATAAATCAACTATATAAAAACAAGGAATAGAAAGATGGTTGTCAGGAGTGGGAGGGAGGGGAAATCAGAAGATATAGATAAAAGGGTAAAGAGATACAGTTATCTAGAATAAATAAGTTTATAGATCCAATGTACCACATGATGACTCTAGTTAATAATACTGCATTATGTACAGAAATTTGCTAAGAAAGTAGATTTTAGGTGATCTTATGTGGTAAGAGATGAGTGTATGCACATTTATGGGCACATACACACATAAATGGTAACTGAGACAATGGATATGTTAATTTACTCAACTGTAGTAGTCACCTCGCCATGTATTTCTATATATACATATATATATATATATAAACATTCTGTATATCTTAAATGTATGGTTATATGTGGCATAATGATGTTTTTAGTCAATAGACCACCTATATAATGGTGGTCTCATAAAATTGCAATTAAGCTGAAATATTCCTTTTGTCTAATGACATCATAGTCATTGTAATATAATGTCATAGCACAACATTTTCCTCACGTGATGTTGCTGGTGTGAACAAAACTACTGCAAGGTCAGCTCTGTAAAAGTATAGCATATACAATTACATACAGTACACAATATTTGATATGAAAACATAAACATCTATGTTACTGGTTTATGTATTTACTATACTATTTATTGTTAGAGTGTACTTCTACTTATGTTTTTAAAAAGTTTACTGTAAAACAGCCTCAGGCAAGTCCTTCAGGAGGTATTCCAGAAGACATTGTTATCACAGGAAATGGCAGCTCCAGGCATGTTATTGCCCTTGAAGACCTTTCTGTGGGACAAGATATAGATGTGGATGACAGAGATATTGATGACCCTGACTTTGTGTAAACTAATGAGTGTTTTTGTATCTTAGTTTTTATCAAAAATTATTAATATTTAAATTTAGAATTGGCACATAATATACTTAGTTATGGAGTTGTATTTGTCCATTTGGCTAACTACAAAGAAATACCTGAGACTGAGTAACTTTAAAGATATTTAATTGGCTCACAGTTCTGCAAGCTGTACAGGAAGCATGCATGGCTTCCGGGGAGGCCTCAGGAAGCTTTTACTCATGGTGGAAGGTGAAATGGGAGCAGGCACATCACATGGCAAGAGTGGGAGCCAAATAACAAAGGAGTAGGTGCCACACACTTTAAATTACAAGATCTAGTGAGAATTCAGTCAATATCATGAGGACAGCACCAACCCATTGAGATGAGGGATCCACCTTCATGACCCAAACCCCTCCCACCAGATGCCATCTTCAAGACTGGGGATTGCATTTCAACATGAAATTTGGAGAGGAAAATCATTCAAGCTATATCAGGAGTACGGTGTGACATTTCAGTGCATGTGTACTTTGCATGAGATCAAATCAGTGTATTACCATGCCCATCACTTTAAACATTTATTATTTCTTTCTAGTGACAACACTCAAAATCTTTTCTTGGAGCTATCTTGAAATATACACAACACTGTTATTTTCACTTTACTCTGAAATAGAACAGCAGAATTTATCGTTCCTGTCTAACGTAATATTTTACTCATTGACCAATCTCTCTCATTCCTTGCTCCCCACACCGCACCTGCCTCTGTTAATCATCCTTCTACTCCCTGTTTCTATGAAATCAATTAGTTTCCCATATGAGTGAGAACACTCATTGTTAGTCTTTCTGTGCCTGGCTTATTTCACTTTACATAATGTCCTTCAGATTCATTCATGTTGCCACGAATAAAGGAGTTTCATTCTGTTTTAAGGCTGAACAGTATTCCATTTGTGTGTGTGTGTATGTGTGTGTGCACACCACATTTTCCTTACCCATTCATCTGTACATGGGCATTTAAGTTGATTCCATATCTTGGCTATTGTGGATAAAATGGTGCTGCAATAAAAAACATAAGAGTGTAGATATTTCCTTAACATACTGATTTCATTTCCTTAGGACATATACTCAGAAATGAAACTGTTAGATCATATGGTAGCTCTATTTTTAATTTTTTGAGGAACTTCCACACTGTTTTCCATAATGACTGTGCTAATTTACGTTCCCACCAACAGTGCATAAGAGATCTTTTTCCACATCCTGTCAGCATTTATTTTTTGTCTTTTTGATAATAGCCATTCTAAACAGGGTGAGGTGATATCTCATTGTAGTTTTGATTTGCATTTTCCTAATGATTAGTAATGTTGAAGATTTTTTATGTATCTGTTGACCATTTTTATGTCTTCTTTCGGAAGTATCTATTCAGGTCTTTTGCTCATTTGTTAATTGAATTTTTTTTTTCTTTTTTTGCAATTCAGTTGTTTGAGTTTCTTATATATTTTAGGTATTAACTCCTTCAAGATGCATAGTTTGCAAATACTTTCCCCCATACCATAGGTTGTCTCTTCACTGTACTGATTGATTCTTCGACTGTGAGGAAACTTTTAAGTTTAATGTAATTCCATTTGTCTGTTTTTGCTTTTGTTTTCTGCATTTTGGGGGTCTTATTAAAAGGTTTTAAAAGTAAAAATTTAAAAATAGGAGAAAGTTTACAGAATAAGAATATAAAGAAGGTAAATATTTTTGTACAGCTGTACAGTGTGTTTGTGTTTTAAGCTAGGTGTTATAAGAGTCCAAAAGTTAAAAATTATATAAAGTAAAAATACTACAATAAGCTAATGTATTATTGAAGAAAGAAAAATACTTTTTATAAATTTTGTGTAGCCAAATATATAGTGTTTATAAAGTCTATTGTAGTATACAGCAATGTCCTATCATTTCAAATTTACTCCTCACTCACCTGGAACAATTTCCGGTCTTGCAAGCTCCATTTATGGTAAGGACCGTATAGAGATGTACCATTTTTTATACCATATTTTTACTGCACTCTTTTTTATTATTTAGATGTTCAAATATTTACCATTTTATAAAAACTGCCTATAGTATTTAGCACAGGCTTATAGTCTAGGACCAATAAACTATACCAGTCTATACTATAAACTATACTAGTCTAGTTATGTCGTAGGCTGTATCATTCAGTTTTATGTAAGTATATTCTATGATGTTTGCACAACAAGGAAATTGCCAAGGATCGATTTCTCAGAAACATCCCTGTCATGAAGTGACAGAAAAACTGTATACAATAATAAATAGAAAAGAAAGAGAAAGACAGAAGGAAGGAAGGGAAGGGAAGAAGAAATGAAGAAAAGAAGAAGCTCAATGGAGTTAAAAGAACAGGAGAGCAGAGTACATCATGCTGCTTATATTTAGCAAGAGATAGAGAAATGGCAGTAGAATAATGCTTAATAAAAAGGCAGTAATGGGTTGGGTGTGGTGGCTCATGCCTGTATTCCCAGTACTTTGGGAGGCTGAGGTGGGCAGATCACTTGAGGGCAGAAGTTCAAGACCAGCCTGGACAACATGGTGAAACCCTGTCTCTACTAAAAATACAAAAATTAGCCAGGCACAGTCCTGTAATCCCAGCTACTCAGGAGGCTGTGACACAAGAATTGCTTGAGCCTGGGAGGCAGAGGTTACAGTGACCTGAGATAGTGCCACTGCACTCCAACCTGGGCAACAAAGCAGAACTCTATCTACAAAAAAAAAAAAAAAAAAAAAAGGTAAAAAAAGGCATTAACATACACGAACATCCTTAACACCTGTATCTGCAGCCTGCGTATTTAGACTTTTACTATTTAACAACAAACATGAAATATCATAAAAGTTTTGAATACCTGAGTAGCCTACTATTAACCAGAAAATTTTCTAAATGCTATTGTTCAGTTGTATTAAGTGAATACATTTGCATTTCATTGAGGAACACGGCGACATACTTCTCCAAATTCACAGTAGTAGCTAGGGATAGCCAGGCACAACTGGAATCTCATGACTGTGTCCATTCCATTTAACCCCTTATATTGAATAGGCTAGTTGGTTATCATGTCTAAATTACATATTTAGGCAGAATAATCTGAACAAATTATATATTCATATATATTTACATCAGTCAGAACAAATAATGTTCCCTCCTGTGTTACTCAT
Organism: Macaca nemestrina; assembly: GCF_043159975.1. Lineage (NCBI taxonomy): Eukaryota > Metazoa > Chordata > Mammalia > Primates > Cercopithecidae > Macaca > Macaca nemestrina. The sequence continues at coordinate 79,663,547 of NC_092128.1, read as the reverse complement.
TGTAGAGAGGGGTAGGAGAGGAAGTGGGTTCTAATGAGTCATCAGACCTAAATCTCATTAATAGTAACTAAAGCAGTGCATATGTCAGCAGAAAGTGTACCTTGAAAATTACAGGGAAGAGATATTATACAAAATGATTTAATTTTAAATTTAAACTATAGCTAATCACTAGACAGAGCGAGTTCACTATGAGAATCTAAAGCTAAGCATCCAAGTCTTTAAATTTTTTTTGTTTAGACAACTACTAAACACTGGAGTGAAACTAAAGTTAGAAAGTAATCAACACTATGCTTTTTCTTTTAATTGAAAAGGAAAATGCAGTTCTGATTTAGGAACCGTGGCTTATAATTTCTTTTAATTCCCCCCCTCCCCTTCCATGTTAACAAGGCTCTTCATTTAGCTGGTGGAGGTAACTAGTAATACAAGCTTGAATTAACACACAAAAAGGCATTATCAGAAAGCACTACATTCTCATATATGATATCAAAATTATATTTTTTAATTCAAATTAGAATAAAGGTCTTTACCCTTCCTAGAAATAGATTTGTTGCGTTTTGATCTTTGTGTATTTTTTATGATTTCCTAGATATTTTCTTCCCACTCCATTAGTTTCATAGTGAATTTTCCTTTTGCTTTATGATTATTCACTTCAGCACAGATCAGTGTTTTATCTTAATAGATAAGTTTAGAAATTTCATACTTTAAACATCTCTGCTTTGCTCAGTGTTTTTAAAATACGATTTTTGTTTCTACCAATCAACATCCTATCCTTCCTTCCCACCAAAGGAAAAAAAATATGGAGAAGAGATGCATGAAGGTCATCACCGAAGAGTCATAAACCATTGTGAATAATGTCAAAACTATAATTTAATTAGTGCCCCATCTGTCACTTTCTGTTTGACGAGCACTAAATGTCCAATTATCATTTAATATCTTCTCTAATCAGTTCTGGCAAATTTTGCAGGCACACAAGAGATGACATTAATAGATGAAAGTGAGGCTACTCTTGCCACATTATCAGAAATTTTGAACAGCACTGACAATGGGGAAGGTAAGAATTTATTCCAATTAGTGGTAACCTTTTATATCAATAAAGTTGTGGGGTGTATAAAACAATGAATTTTCTTTGTTCTCACAAGAAATTAATAAAATAGTCCTACATGTAATTCTATAGAAATTCTTGTATAGATTCCAATATTTCAAAAAAGCTAGTTATTTACTCAACCATCTTTGATGCAGTGTCTTTGAAAGCCATCTACTTCTGGGGTAGCCTTCTGCCTTCTGTAAACCAGTTTTTCCTCAGACAAAGGCATTGTTTGTATACACTGCATCCCTAGGGAGTTTTGTAAGGTAGAGTATACGCTGAATCAATTTTGGACATTGTCTCTTATTAAACGAAAACATGATTCAGAGACTCTTTACCTAAAAATAATAATACTGTAACTTTTACCTAATTTATGTGGCAGGGAAATTAATTGAACTCTCACAAATTTGTTTTCCATTGCCCACCCCCCTCAAAAAAAATTACAACAGCATTCCATTTCTGGCTGTGACTGATAATTTGATTTAATTAGAAAAAAAATGGAACCATAACCCAAAGGCTTTTAACTGTTGTCAAATCATTAAAGGCCTTTAATAACCCATGCTCCATATTTATCACTAATATTAACGTTTTCCCTTGTGATTATTCTTTTACTTTAAGATGAGGAAAAAAATAGACTTTTATTATTGACTGAATAGGAAAAAACGTCAAGAAATTTCAGATTTTTCCAGAGAATAATTTTAACAGAGAAGATTGTTCTACATATAAGAAACTGAGGCCAAGAGAGTTGGTTGACTTGCTTAACACTAGAGCAAGCAATTAGCAATTTTAAATGACATCTTCCTATGTTTTATGTTATGTATAAATATTCATGTAATCAGAATTCAGTATAAGGTATATATCTTAAAGATTAAAAATAAAAACCCTGAACTCTACTCAACCTTTGTAACAAGAAAATATATTCCTGCAACATGTATTTTGTTGCTGAAGTGCTGGATGTTTTAGCCAGAAGATAATGGGCTTAATTTAATTTGGATTCTAAATAGTAAATTTTGAATTTGAATTTAGAGAAGCAAGTCACTTCATTTAGAATTATGGCATAATTGATTGGTTCCTGAAAAAAATTCTTAATTAAAAAAATAGAGTTTTAGATCATATAGGTCATCTGTATATGTTTTTGAAGTAAATATCTGTGAAATATTTGACACATTCTAACAAGATCTATTTCCTGTGGTCTTTTGAGCCCCTTCTCCTCCAGCGATGCCTCTCATCTTTTAACTGCTAATGTATACACTTAAATGGAAAAAGATCAGACAGTCATGTCTATGGGCCTATAATCTGAAAAATAATAAGCAAATTATCAAACAAAATCGTATGTAGCCTCAAATATACATGTTTATAATCACATGAGAAATTACAGTTACTCCCTATTGATTCAAAATTGACTTATTAGGTTTTTCTAATATGTGTTTTCATTAATGATCAGTAAAGACTTCTCCTGGCTGTCTTTCTCCTTTAATGAGAAAGTACATTTCATAGAAAATTTTGGGCCCAGTCACAACCTTCTTTCTAAGTGAAGTGATTTGCTTCTCCACAAAAAGGTGACCCGTTCTATAAAAATGCTCTGAAGAAACTGACACTATCTGCTGCCTGGTAGTTGCTAATAAGAAAAAGAAAGGTTTTTGACAAGTCTTCCCCAGTGATCATGACTAGAGATTTAAAATGAAGCTCCTTACCTTATAATATGTGTTTAAGTTATATTTCTTCCAGGAAAAATATTGTCGCTAAAGCATTTATATCCCTAAAAGTTTGAAGCCAAGATTAGACTGACTGATTATGGATTGAGTTCAGCAAAACTTTGTTAGGCTGTTGTGCTTCTGTTTGGCTCCTATTTCTTCTGCCTACCCAAAAAGACAATTTGGTTTAAAGTATTTAAGAACAGAATCTTGTATTCCATGACTTTGGCAGAAAAAGGAGAAGGGGGTTGTACCATTAGTGTACCTGAGGGTAAGTTCTCATTATGTGCATCTCTGTGTGTTTCCTTTGACCTATAACTTGTAAAAATCTTCTGAGGTTATGAGCCAGAACTTCCATTGTCAGATTTGTAAAACCCCAGCAGGAAGACCAAAGTCGCAACTAAAGGAAATTCTGTTCTTTTTCAAAAAAGGTAAAATGAAGCAGCAAATTTAAATGCCAAAGTAATCTTTCCTCATAGGAACAGTTTAATATATAAGCTCTATTCTAAGTGATGGAATATTATTAATCCAAAATGCCACCATTACATTGCATCCTTCAAAGAGCAGCCTCAATTTCAAAAATATAGTGTGGGACTCTGTGAAAAATGTTTCTAAACTCTTAACCCTATATTATGAAATGGACTTTAAGTATTTGGAGCCAAGGAGCTCATTCAGCTAACTCATCAGTATGTGTTTCTATTTCTTAATTAAATACTCATATTTGAAATATCTTTCCCAAATATTGGGGAACAGGTAAAAGGACACTCCCCTAACTAGCAAAAAAGCATGTGTTTCACCTTGGCTTGGAAGTCTCTGGTCACTTCTGGGTGTGTTGCCAGAGGAGCATCACCTTTATAAGCAAAGAACAGCTGTCAGAGACCAAAAGATGTACAGATAGAAACCTCAATTTTTTTACTGGTTCACTCACTAGCTTTTATGTTCAGTTCCTCATGTTAGCTTCCTGCTCATTTTTTCATATAAGACTAAGTGGATTATGTCTTAATTTAATTTAATTTGGGAGAGCTAAATAGTTAAACATGAGGCCAAAATACATAAGAAAGCGGCAGCCTTTTATTGCAAATATGCACACACTCTCGGGCAAGGTTCTCCGGTCCTCAGGTATGGGGCCAGGGAAGTCACGCCGGCGCTCTAGGGTGAGGTTCTCCGGTCCACAAGTAGGAGGGGCCGAAGAAGTCACGCCAGCTCCTGCCGGTGGCAGACTTTTATGCATTGTTACTGGAAGGGGGAGGGCAGTGGGCAGGATAAGGGCATGATAGGGGCGTCTCCGTAGGCGTGGCCGGGTAAGTTTCTCTTTGGATTGACGTCACCTGGCGCATGGTTGTCCTGCACTTTCCTGGGCACGGGAAAGTTGGTGATGAAGAACCCAGAAGCAATCAGGACTGTGCCATCTTGTTCACCTTCCTCCATTTTGTCCCTTCTCCTTCACCCAAACAGATTACATATGGGAAACGAGACGAAATATCTATGGTGTGTCACAGAGCTGCAAACTCCTAGGAACGGGACATGTGGTTTCTGCTGTGTCTTATCTCAGTGTTTCCAGGGACTGATGATTTCTAGAGAGTTATCATGGGAGGTGAGATGCTTTAGAAGAGGCTAGAGCCTGTTAGTCAATAAACCTTAAATTCACTCTCCCTGAAAAGTGCCAAATTGTCTCACAATCAGAGGGCATTCACTTCAATTCTCTGTAGGCTATTGCACACTAATAATAATTAATTAAACACAAATTTAAATCAGAAAACCAAATAACTCAGTAGACAAAGTGTCAAGAGAGGGCATTTCTCAATTTTCTAAAGTTCCATGAACTTTAATTAAGACCTCTGAAAATCTATATCATTCTGTAAATTTACTGAAATTTTAATGACTTAAACTTCGTGTGATTATTCATTTGCAGAAAATAAGTACCTAAGAAAAACAGAACTTGTGGGCAACCATCTGAAATATTCATTTCTTAATAATCTCCAGTCAAAGCCAAACCTTTTTGCCTCTCAAACAAAACAAAAAATTAACTGAATGGAAACAGCATCAACATTAAAACACTATAGTACCCTTTTCTAAAAGATAGAATATCAAGACATGCAATGTAAAGGTTAGAAAATATTTTCCCAACTCTTACATTTTAGGAAAAGTATAAATCTTAAATATTCAGGCTATGATTTTATCTCAATATGACCTACCATAACCCCAAAATCATCAAAATAGACTTACAAAGAGTTGAGTTCAACTAATGTAACACATTTCACAATAACATTATAAATGTTCAATGCAATAGTTTTGCTGTCATTATTTGTTTGAATTAACTCTTTAAAACTCAGAAATGTGCTAGTTAAGGTATTTCTGCTTCTTTATATGTAACAATGTCCCAAGAGCCTGAAAAAAAAAAAAACAACAAAACTTCAGTGGAAGCTTATCTGACTATCTACAGGAAGTACCACAGTGAGCAAACAAATCTGACTCTTGGTTTAAAATCTAGGGTGCATCACTTTGGATTTGTAAATATTAAGCTCTCACAACCCTGAACTTCACTGTCTGATCCAGCACCAAAACTTATTTCCAAGTTCCCAAGAAAGGCAAAGGTAATTTGACCCATTCACAGAGAGGATTACCACCACAGTGAAAAACATTGAAAAATTTGCATGAACAAGTACAGTAAATAATATTGCCTCATTAAAATTCAAGCTGTGGCTTCTAAACCAGATGGGTTAGCAAAAATATCTACATAGCTCATGAAGGAAAATAGCCTATTTGCATTAAAAAAAAACACCAGAGTTTAGACAACATTCTGTAAAGCAAAAATATCTTGATGATAATCATGAACATTTTACCTTAAAGAAACACAAACCCTATTTATTTTAATATAAATGTATACTTTTGAATTGAGTATAATTTTATCAGATTGAAAAATTATTTACCTTGTGAGAACTAGGAAACAAAAACGTAAAAGGCTTTCTTACTTTTTCAGTATTAATTGTAATGGTCTAAATTAAATGACTCTGACTTGTGCAAATAAAAACTAAACAAAATGGGTAATGAGTATCGTGCTTTATCAATGTGAATAATCTTAATGTAACTAAAGAACTGTAAAAGCAAGACACTTTTTATTCAGTGTGCTCATCAATCAGTACCTTATACTCGGTGATGGCATGCATATCTTGTAGGAAAATTTTGAAAAAAGAGATAGATGATTTTTGGAAAACAAACTGGGAAATGAGATTTTTCCCTCATATTTTAAGCAAGAAACCTACATTTTTTTTTTTTTTTTTTTTTTTTTTTTTTTTTTTTTTTTGAGACGCAGTCTCGCTCTGTTGCCCAGGCTGGAGTGCAGTGGCCGGATCTCAGCTCACTGCAAGCTCCGCCTCCCGGGTTCACGCCATTCTCCTGCCTCAGCCTCCCGAGTAGCTGGGACTACAGACGCTCACCATCTCGCCCAGCTAGTTTTTTGTATTTTTTAGTAGAGACGGGGTTTCACCGTGTTAGCCAGGATGGTCTCGATCTCCTGACCTCATGTTCCGCCCATCTCGGCCTCCCAAAGTGTTGGGATTACAGGCTTGAGCCACCGCGCCCAGACACATTTGTTATTTTTATTTTGTTAATGTGAAAAACAAAATATGCAAAATTTTTATAAACAATTCTACTATTGAAGTTTTAAAAAAGTTTCTATGAAACAAGCTCAGCAAGAAGATGCACTGTGAGTGTCTTTTTCATGTTTTTAAAGATAAAACATATAAATGTAATTTTTAAACATATTTTAATAAGGTTATTTTAAGCATAACACTTCAGTGATTTGAATAAGCAAATAAAATTAACATTTTAAGCTGCCCCTATAATATCTCCCATTTAATTTGTTTTGGATATTAAATCACAATTTAATCAATAATGCAATAATTTGGATATGATTTTAACAGCTAAATGGAATGCTTAACTTTTGTCTCTTCAAGTATAGATTTTGCCTATATATGGAAATACCTCTGCTTTCCCCCACACAGAATAAATCCCAGTAAGTTACAAAGCATATATAAGATAAGTTTAAGTGATAATGAGACAGGAATAATATAGGGTGGTTGCAGGAGAATAGAAAATTCCAGGCAGCAGTTTCATATAACTAGCGAAAGTAAACTGTTGAAATAGCCATAGAAGCTAGGAGCTGATGAGACACTGCAAAATGAAGGGTGTGGCCCAAGCTGGCTAAGACTGACTGGACCCAACATAGCATGGATTTGACCTGGGTTTCATCTAGGACGTCATTATATGCTCATTAACATATTAAATCACACATTCACTAGCACCATGACAGTTCCAGGCACACCCATATTTGGTGTAAAAATGGGTGGCAACACAATTCCAAGACATCTCCACCTTTTTCCAGAAATCTTCATGAATATTCCACCCTGTCAGGCCTCTGAGCCCAAGCCAAGTCATCGCATCCCCTGTGACTTGCAGCTTTACGCCCAGATGGCCTGAAGTAACTGAAGAATCACAAAAGAAGTGAAAAACGCCCTGCCCCACCTTAACTGATGACATTCCACCACAAAAGAAGTGGAAATGGCCGGTCCTTGCCTTCAGCGATGACATTATCTTGTGAAACTCCTTTTCCTGGTTCATCCTGACTCAAAAAGCTCCCCCACTGAGCACCTTGTGACCCCCCCACTCCTACCTGCCAGAGAACAACCCCACTTTGACTGTAATTTCCCTTTATCTACCCAAATCCTATAAAGCGGCCCTACCCTCATCTCCCTTTGCTGACTCTCTTTTCGGACTCAGCCCGCCTGCACCCAGGTGATTAAAAAGCTTTATTGCTCACACAAAGCCTGTTTGGTGGTCTCTTCACACAGACGCGCATGACACACCCCTTGGTTAAAAAAACCCATAAAAGTGGAAAACCCAAACTCCACTGTGCAACTCTCTCTTGAGTACACCTGCACTCCCGTTTCTTGAGTGCGTACTTTTCACTTTACAATCTCTGTACTTTCAGTATTTACCAACCCATCCTTGAATTCATTTTCGAGATGGTGTCAAGAGCCTGGACACTGGCTGGGATGGGGTTCCCCTGACATTTAAGGACTTTCCTCAGCCAACTGGTATCAATAACAGTTAATGGTTATATTAATAATTATTTGTCAACTACTTTCAGCTAGGCATTGCTCTGGGCTCCGAGAATAAAATAGTAAATGAGAGAGACCACGTCCACTCCTTCATGAAGCTTATAGTCAAGCCTCCACTCTGATTCTCACTTGCCCTTTACACTATGAAATTTCTTTTAATGATTTTTTATTTTTTAAACTGAACCTTCCAAAAGAAAATTTGTAATATACAAACAAACATTTATTTTAAGGGTCACATGATTGCTATTTGTAAACTGTTTTACTTCATGCAAATTAATTTTGTCATTTTTCTCATTCACAATTAGGGAAATTATTTATCTTTGTTTGGGTGGGGACTAGAATTACTTGCAAGATACTTTGTTTTTGCATAACTTCATTTGGCCATAAGGGCAAATGATTTTATATACAAGAAGCTTAAGCCACACAACAGTTTAAATATTAAATGAATACAAAAATAAAAATGTACCCAAAACTCAAGTATGAATTATGCATGATATGGTCAATTTCATGTCTTGAGTTTCTATATTCTAATTTTAAAAATGTAGGAATAGCTTATTCATTCAAAAACTGCAGGAGGCCATTCAATCGAATGAAAAGAAGATACCCGTAATCAACTTACCTATTAATAAGAGCTGTCAGTCTAAACATTTTAAGGAAAACGGGCAATGAAGATAAAACACATACATATTAAGGGTACTATTTTTGGTGTGGGAACCTGTAATTTTTGTGGAACAGTTAAAGTGTGTATCTGTTATTTTATATCCAATAAGGAAAAACATGATCACCATCTGAAACCATTTTAGTGTATTTTTTAAGAAAACATGCTTTTTACCCAATAATTTCCTGCAATAGGCATACAATGAAAATGAAAAGAGACACATGGGAACTTACAGCTTAAACACTAGAAAGTTTTCTACTTTCCTACATTAACAAAAGAACTACCCATTTGTGTGAGTGTAGGCCTACTCTTGGTGTGTGAATTCATTACCACATCCAGGTGTTACCGTTAAGAAAAAAGCCCCCAATTTGTCTTCTTACACAAAAAATTAAAAATAATGAAATTCTTGTTTCCTTTTCCTTTTACTGACCTTTTAAGTTCTTCATAGGTCCTTTCTTATCCTTTGTCTCCTCTCCCTTTTAGTGCTGTGACATCACCAGGTAATACACACACTTGCTTCCATTCCCTTCTACACATCTCACTTCCCATTTCTCTAAATTTCGTACATCAAAAATTATCTGGTAAGTCTTTCATTCTCTATGAGTCTTTAAAATGACTGATATGTTAATATCTTAAACATTTAAAAGAAAGTGTCCTGCAGAGCTTTAGAGCAGGCTATGAGTTATGTTCATTGTCTGGAATCCACACAAAGTCTCTCATCTTCCCTGAAATTATTGCAGCAGCAGTAGAGGTGAGAGTAATGTTTTAATTTTGAAGTGGTCTTCAAATCCTTAGAAACAAAACTGAAATATCAGAGACTAAATTTTGAGTTCCATATAAATACCCTGTCCTGCATTTTTGGTTGTGGATCAGAAGAGAGTAACAAAGAGGAGGAATTAAAAACAAATATAATAAATTTTTTGTTGTGCCTGGAACAGTTGTGCTAACGACTTTTGTCTTCCCAGTTTCCATTTGTCTTGAGTTTTAAAAAATCAATATAATGAGAGTGTATTTGCATATGTAGAAGACCCTGTCTGTTGAAAATGGTTCAGAAAAAAAAATAATGTAAATTGCCCTGATGTTTCTCCCCCTTCCTACATCTTTCAATTAATCATATATATTCAGGTACATAAAATTTTAAAAGTATGAAATTTGCATTTCAGTAAAATACCTTAAATTGGTCTTACTACAGAGTCAATGAAAAAAATTTAAATCATCCAATATATTATTATAATAGGAAACTTCCCATGGGAGAAAGTGATAATAAAATTGAGAACAATTAGGATTAATTGAATTACCGAGCAATAAAAGCAGACACAGGACTATTTGAGCAAAATACTAAAGAGTAGCAATATGCCCTTCTAAGAGAAGGCCTTGGCATCCAGAAACGGAAGACTGAACTAAAAGCATACAAGTTCACAGATTTTTAAGAGGGAAAGGAGATACTCTTTTGATAGATTCAAGTGAGCTGTGAAGATCACCAAGATAATTGAAATAGTTTTGAAAATTCCATTGCTCTCATTGGTAGTGTCTCAGAGACAGTACACAACACTAAAAGATTATATGCAAACAGTCCCGATATTTCCTCAGCCCTGATACTTCTTCATGTTATTGATAGGCACTGCATTCATATTAATCATGCATAGGTTTCCATGGGACAAATTATTGCTATCCGCTTCAAATTTTTAAAAACCTATTTGATGTCATTAATTTGTGGAGATAAGTTATAAAATGTTATCCATTTATATATAAATAAACTTTCTGGTAAACTTAAAACAAAAAGGATATGTCCTTACATTTCACAAAGTAGGTTTATTACTTCCAATATAAAACTGTGTTCAGGAAAATGAGGACCAACATTCAAACCCCAAGAAATGTGTGGGCTAGGAATGTGATGAGCAGTTTTGAACGATTTGCTGGACACTTTCTTGTTTACCCTGTGTACTCGGATGTAATCAGAACTAGTCAAGAAAATGTGAATTATAAAACCCTTCTCACAATAAAAACCAAAGGAAAATATTTAGACAAAAATCAAGAAAATGATGAATGCCAAACCATTTACCTTACAGACATGTGTACAAATTGATTATTTTCCTGTCTATTTTGGTTGTATAGAATAAGGACAAATAAATGATAGTTAACAATATTTAGTATTTGTTATTTTAGACATGTTAGATCTTATAAAATGCCCTTATGTTTTAGTCTGAAGGGAAACATTTACATTTTAGGAAAAAAATTATAGCTAAACAGAATTAAAAATAATTTTTCTGATAGGAACTTGGGTAAAATATGGAGTCAAAAAGCTGTGGGCAAAAGTTTAGAAGATTAAGCAGATTAGCAAGAAGGCATAGTGAAAAGAAAATGTGAATAAGTGAATGGTAAAAGGAGGCAGAATTAATAGCAAATGCCTATGTAGTGCCCACTATATGTCAAGCAAGGCTATGGAGCGCGTGAGCGTGTGTGTTTGTATGTGTGTGTGAGTATGTGTGTGTATTCCTAATAGGAAACTTACTACTCTCATTTGCAACTAAGGAAATCAAAGTAGAGAGATATTCACTAACTACCTGCCCATTAATGTAGCGTTGGAATCAAATCCAGGAAGCTGACTCCTGAGTCTGTGGTTTTATTCACTATAATACACTGCCTTTTAAGTAATTCTATTAAAGAGGATTTATAAAAGAGAATTTAGAAAAGCCAAGGAGACAGAAAAATACGAAAAACTCAAATGTGACTTTGGGATTCATTTTTGAGAGAAAAATAGTTAATATCCTTCACCATAAGGCAATGCTAATGTTGTATCAGTATCAAAGAAAGGACAGGTGATTTTGTCCTTTCTCTTTGAAATTCAATTTATGATGTCCAATGCTGTAAATATCCAGCAGCAATAGCTGTGCTCTATAAACATTTAATACAAATGAAGTCATAAGTATAACTCAGACTAAATGCTAATTAAAAAATATAAGAAGTTTGGTAGTTACTCCCCCACCCACAAACTTCCAGATGGTGTTTAATAGGTATACGTGACTATATTTAAGAATGGCATAATTTAAATAATAATTCAAAAGCAATTTGTCAGTTATAGGAAGCAGCATTGGTAAAAATTCTATGACTTTTATCACAGTCCTTTTACTAGATAGCTCTCCTTTAATTATCCACTTTACTACCAAGTTTCTTGCCTCTGGTTTACTAATTCTAAACTATTTTATTTTGTTGTTATGGTCTTGAGAAAACATAATATATAAACCACAGAGAACTTTAAGGAAGCTAGATTTAACTACAAGCAACCTAAAAGGGCTCCAATCTTCTTAATATTATAAAACCAATGTAAAATAATAATCCCAAAGATAGAAAATCATCTCACAAAATAATCTTAAATTGAAGACATAGGAATACATGTAACCAGATAAACATCCAAAAGATATTAACTAATATCAATAACATGCCACACAGATTCAACATAATTGGGCTGAGATTAACCAAGTATAATTGTTTCAGTTATCGGTTATCCCTGTTCTATGAGTTGTTAAGAAGTATGTATGTATATTTGTGTGCACATGGGTGTATTTTATGGATTTCTGAATTTTTAAAATCAATTTTATCTTTAGCTGAATTTTTTGAACCATAAACATACCAAATTAATTCACTAAATTAGTAACAACTTATATATAAATTCTAATTAATGTTTACCAAGTTGATTGAGTACACACTGAATTTCTTTTTCTTCTCTTTTCAAGATGGAGTTTTGCTCTTGTTTCCCAGGCTGGAGTGCAATGGTGCAATCTCAGCTCACGGTAACCTCCGCCTCCTGGATTCAAGTGATTCTCCTGCCTCAGCCTCCTGAGTAGCTGGAATTACAGACATGTGCCATCACGCCCACCTAATTTTGTGTTTTTTGTAGAGACGGGGTTTCTCCATGTTGGTCAGGCTGGTCTCGAACTGCCGACCTCAGACGATCCACTTGCCTTGGCCTCCCAAAGCACTTGGATTACAGGCATGAGTCACCGCGCCCATCCCACACTGAATTTCAGTGAGTAAGGCTGAACAGTTTTGCTTTTCAAAAGTAAACAAACAATTTGATAGCTTTTCTTTTTTTTTAATTTCATTAGTTGAAATAATAGGTTGAATTTGGTTTTCTGAGTCTTCTACCTGTATTATAACTAAAATAATGCAAATTCTCATTGATAAAAAGGATACAATTTTTTTTAATCTCTCAAAAATTTTGTGTTTGGATTTTTGTTGGCATATAGAGGGTATATATATTTATGGAGTACATGAGGTGTTTTGATACAGGCATGCAATGCTTATTAATTACATAATGGAAAACGGGATATCCATCCCCTCAAGCATTTATCCTTTGTGTTACAAACAATCCAATTACAGTATTTTTGTTACTTTAAAATGTATAATTAAATTATTACTGACTACAGTCACTCTGTTGTGCTATAAAATACTAGGCATTATTGTTTTTAACTATGTTTTGTACTCAATAACCACTCTTACACCTCTCTCTCCCCACACTGCCCTGTTTCCCTTCCCAGCCTCTGGTTACCATCTTTCTACTCTCTAACTCCATGAATTCAGTTGTTTTGATTTTTAGATTCCACAAATAAATAAGAATATGCAATATTTTGTCTGTGCCTGATTTATTTCACTTAGCATAATGACCTCCAGTTTCATTCATATTGTTGCAAATAACAGGATCTCATTCTTTTTTATGGCTGAATAGTACTCCATGTGTATAAGTACAACTTTATTCATTCATCTGTTGATGAACACAGGTTGCTTCCAAATTTTGGCTATTTTGAACAGTGCTTCAACAAACATGGGAGTGCTCTGCAGAAGCTTTTTAATTTGATGTGATCCCATTTGCTCACTTTTGCTTTGGTTGCCTGTGCTTGTAGGGTAGTGCTCAAGAAACTTTTGAGCAGACCAATCTGTGAGAGAGGTTTCCCTGATGTTTTCTTGTAGTAGTTTCTCTGTTTGAGGTCTTAAATTTAAGTCTTTAGTCCATTTTGGATTGATTCTTGTATATGGCTATTTTGTACATATCTTCATTTTTCTTCATATGAATATTCAGTTTTTCCAGCACCATTATTGGAGAGACTGTCTTTCCCCCAGTATATGTTCTTAGAACATTTGTTGAAAATGAATTTGATATAAATGTGTGGATTAGTTTCTGGGTTCTCTATTCTGTTTCATTGGTCTATGTATTTCTTTTTATGCCAGTACCATGCTGTTTTGGTTCTTATAGCTCTGTAGTATAATTTGAAGTCAGGTAAAGTGATTCCTTCAGTTTTATTTTTTACTTAGGATAGCTTTGACTATTCTGGGTCTTGTGTGGTTCCGTATACATTGAAGGATTTTTTTTTTGTTATTTCTGTGAATAATGTCATTGCTATTTTTATAGGAATTTCATTGAATCTGTAGATTGATTTGAGTAGAATAGATGTTTTAACAGTATTAATTCTTCTAATCCATGAACATTGAATATCTTTTCATTTTTTTTTTTTTGGTGTCCTCTTCAATTTCTTTTATTATTGTTTGATAGTTTTTATTATAGAGACCTTTTGCATTTTTGGTATTTAATTCTTAGTAATTCTTAGGCATTTACTTTTATTTGTGGCTATTTTACATGGGATTACATTATTATTTCTTTTTCAGATTGTCTGCTGTATCATAAAGAAATGCTACTGATTTTCATATATTGATATTATATCCTGCAACTTTACTGAATTAGTTTATCAGTTCTAATAGGGTTTTGTAAATATAAGACCGTATCATCTGCAAACAAGAATAATTTGACTTCTGTCTTTCCAATTTGGATACCTTTTCTTTCTTTCTCTTGCCTAATTGCTCTAGCCAGGGCTTCCAGTACTATGTTGAATAACAGTAGTGAATGTGGACACCCTTGTCATGTTCCAGAACTTAGTGGAAAGACTTTCAGTTTTTCGCCATTTAGTATGATCCTAGTGGTGGTGTATTATGTTGAGATTTGTTACTTCTGTACTGTTGCTTTGGGCTTTTTATTATAGGGGAATATTGATTCTTATCAAATACTTTTCAGCATCAATTGAAATGATCAAACGGGTTTTGTCCATCATTCTGTTCATATGATTATCACATTGTTTGATGTGCATGTGTTGAACCATCCTTGCATCCCAGGAATAAATCACACTTGGTCATGATGAATGGTCTTTTTAATGTATTGCCAAATTTAGTTTTCTAGTATTTGTTGAGGATTTTTGAGTCAATATTCATCAGAGATACTGGCCTATAATTTCCTTTTTTGAATGTGTCTTCACTTGGTATTGGTATCAGGGTATTATTGACCTTGTAGAACGAGTATGAAAGTACGCCATATTCTTCTGCTTTTTGGAATAGTTTAAGTAAAATTGGTATTTGTTCTTCCTTAAATGTTTCATAGAATTCAGCTGTGAAGCTATCAAAAGTGCTTGGCTTTTCATAAGGTTTTTTTTTTTTTTTTGTGATGGAGTCTTGCTCTGTTGCCCAGGTTGGAGTGCAGTGGCGTGATCTTGGCTCACTGCAACCTCTGACTCCCTGGTTCAAGTGATTGTCCTACCTCAGCATCCCAAGTAGTTGGGATTACAGGCATGTGCCACCACACCCAGCTAATTTTTGTATTTTTAGTAGAGATGGGGTTTCCCCATGTTGATCAGTATGGTCTTGATCTTCTGACCTCGTGGTCCGCCTGCATTGGCCTCCCAAAGTGCTGGGATTACAGGCATGAGTCACCACACCTGGCCAAGATTTTTTTTTTTTTTTTTTTTTTCTGGAGACGGAGTCTCGCTCTGTTACCCAGGATGGAGTACAGTGGCAGGATCTTGGCTCACTGCAAGCTCCGCCTCCCAGGTTCACGTCATTTTCCTGCCTCAGTCTCCTGAGTAGCTAGGACTACAGCCACCCACCACCATGTCTGGCTAATTTTTTGTATTTTTAGTAGAGACGGGGTTTCAGTGTATTAGCCAGGATAGTCTTGATCTTCTGACCTCATGATCCACCACCTCGGCCTCCCAAAGTGCTGGGTTTATAGGCATGAGCCACCGTGCCTGGCCCTGATGGAGATTTTTGCTACAGCTTTGATTTCATTACTTAATGTTCTACTTAGTTTTTTAATTTCTTCATGGTTGAATGTTGGTAGATTGATTGTATGTGTCTAGTAATTTGTCCACTTTTCTACATTTTCTAACCTGTTGGCACATAGTTGCTCATAGTACCCACTAATGATCCTTTCAATTTCTACACTTAACAGTTGTAAGGTCTCCTTTATCATCTGTGATTTTATTTATTTGGATCTCTCATATTTTCTTAGTTACTCTGGCTAAAGTTTCGTCACTTTGGTTTAACTTTTCAAAAAACCAGCTTTTTCTTTCATTCATTTTTGTATTATTTTCTTCATTGTAATTTCATTTATTTCTGCTCTAATCCTCATTATTTATTTTCTTCTACTAATTTTGGTTTGATTTGCTCTTGCTTTTCTGGCTCTCTAAGATGCAACATTAGGTTGCTTATTTGAAGTTTTTAATTTTTTTATGTAGGAACTAATGACAATACACTTTTTTCTTAGTATCGCTTTTGCTGTATCCCATAGGTTTTGGTATGTTGTGTTTGCATTGTCATTTGTTTCAATAAGTTGTTTTAAAATTTCTTTTTAAATTTCTTTATTGACCTACATTGGTCATTCAGTTTGGTCATATTGTTTTTAATTTCCATTTATTGCATAATGTCCAGAATTCCTTTTGTTATTAATTTCTAGTTTTATTATATTGTCAGAGATGATGCTTGATATTATTTCAATTTTTTTGTATGTTTTAGACTTGTTTTGTGGCCTAACATATGGTATATCCTTGAGAATAATCTATGTGCTGACAAGAAAAAAATGTATATTCTGTAGCTCTTGGATGAAATGTTCTGTAAATATCTATTATATCCGTTAGGTCTATAGCGCAGATTAAATCCAATGTTCCTTTGTTGATTTTCAGTCTGGAAGATTTGTCCAATGCTAAAAGTTGAAGTCTCTACCTATTATTGTATTGAGGCCTATCTCTCTCTTTAGCTCTAATAATATTTACTTTATATATCTGGCTGCTCCAGTGTTAGGTGCATCTATGTTTAAAATCGTTATATCACCTTGCTACATTGACCCCTTTGTCATTATATAGTGACTTACTTTGCCTCCTCCTATAGTTTTTGTCTTGAAATCTATTTTGTCTAATTTAAGTGTCATCACTTGTGCTCGTTTTTGGTTTCCATTGGCATGAAATATATTTTTCTCATCCCTTGATTTTTAGTCTCTGTGTGCTTTTATATGTAAAGTGTGTCTCTTGTAGGCAACAGATCATTGGTTCTTATTTTCTTGTCCATTCAAACACTCTATGTCTTCTGATTAGAGGGATTAGTCCATACATTCAATGTTATTATTGATAAGTAAGGACTTAGCTTCTTCCATTTTGTTATTTGTTTTTTGGTTGTTTTGTTGTCCTCTCTTCCCTCTTCTTTTCCTTTCTGTCCTCTTTTTTTTTTGTGAAGGTGATTTTCTCTGGTGATATGATTTAGTTTCTTCCTTTTAATTTTTTTGTGTATCTCTTGTAGGTTTTGGTTTGAGGTTATGAGGGTAGCAAATATTATCGTATGACTTATAATTTAAGCTGATAACTTAACTCTTGTTGCATAAAGAAACAAGCAAAAATTAAAGTAATAAAAACTCCCCGTATTACTTTCACCCTCTCACTTTAATTTTTTATTTTTTTACATCTTATTATAATATTGATGTCTTCAAAGATTGGTGAAGTTTTTATTTTTGAATGATTTATCATTTAGTCTTTCCACTTAGGATAAGAGTAGTTTATACACCTTAATCCCAGTGTTATAATATTCCATGTTTTTCTGTGTACTTTCTATCATCAGTGAGTTTTGTAGCTTCAGGTAATTACTTATTGCTCATTAACATTCTCTTCTTTCTGATTGAAGAACTGTCTCTGGAAATTTTTGTAGAAAATGTCTGGTTTTGATAAAATCCCTCAGCTTTTGTTTGTCTGGAAAAGTCTTTATTTCTCCTTCATGTTTGAAGGATAATTTCATCACATACATTATGTTGGTGCAATATTGCAGTTTTTGCCATTCTCTTTTAATGCAATAACTTTTGCACAAACCTAAAATCACACTAATTATTGCACCATTCTAATACTGTTCTAGGGTAAAAGTTTTTTCCCTTCAGCACTTTAAATGTGTCATGTCCCTCTCTCCTGGTCTGTAAGGTTTGCACTGAAAAGTCTGCTGCCAGAAGTAGGGGAGTTCTATTGTATCATACTTGTATCTTTTTTCTTGATGTTTTTAGAATATTTTCTTTATCCTTGACCTTTGGAAGTTTGATTATTAAATGACTTGAGGTAGTCTTCTTTGGGTTAAATCTGTCCTGTGTTCTATAACCTTCTTGTACTTGGTTATTGATATATTTCTCTAGGTTTTGGAAGTTCTGCTATTATATCGCTTGAATAAACTTTCTACTGCTATCTCTTCCTCTACCCTCCTCTTTAAGGCCAATAACTTTTATATTTTCCCCTTTGAGGCTATTTTCTAGATCCTGTAGGTTGATTTTAGAGTGCTAGGTCTTGAGAGAACTTAGGCGGTAGTCTTTTTATTTATTTTTCATTTGTCTCTTCTGAGTGTATGTTTTCAAATAGCCTGTCTTCAAGCTCACTAATTCTTTCTTCTGCTTGATCAGTTCTGCTGTTAAAGGACTCTGATGCATTCTTCATTATGCCAAATTGCATTTTTTTGGCTCCAGAATTTATTCTTGACTCTCTTTAATTACTTCAGTCTCTTTATTAAATGTATCTAATAAAATTCTGAATTCATTCCCCATGTTTTCTTGAATTTTATTGAGTTTCCTGAAAACAGCTGTTTGGAATACTTTATCTGAAAAATCATATACCTCTGTTTCTCTGGTCCCTTGTCGGCCGGGCGCAGTGGCTCAAGCCTGTAATCCCAGCACTTTGGGAGGCCGAGACGGGTGGATCACGAAGTCAGGAGATCGAGACCATCCTGGCTCACATGGTGAAACCCTGTCTCTACTAAAAAATACAAAAAAATAGCTGGGCGAGGTGGTGGGCATCTGTAGTCCCAGCTACTCGGGAGGCTGAGGCAGGAGAATGGCGTAAACCTGGGAGGCAGAGCTTGCAGTGGCTGAGATCCAGCCACTGCACTCCAGCCTGGGTGACAGAGCGAGACTCCATCTCAAAAAAAAAAAAAAAAAAAAAAAAAAAAAAGAACTTCTCTGATCCCTTGTGCCTTATTTAGATTATTTGGTGAGGTCATGTTTTCCTGGATCCTCTTGATACTTGAAGATGTTTGTCTGTGTCTGGGCATTAAAGATTAGGTATTTATTGTAGTTTTCTCACTCTGGGCTTGTTTGTACCCTTTCTTCTTGGGAAGGTTTTCCAAATATTCAAAAGACTTTGGGTGCTGTGTGATCTAAGCTGAATCTACTTTAGGAGTACACCAAACTTATTAATACTGTGCTTTTTGCAGACTCATAGAAGTACCACCTTATCCTGGACAAGGTCCAAAAGACTCCTATGGATTACCAGGAAAACACTATTGTTCTCTTCTCTTACTTTCTCCCAAACAAATGGAGTCTCTGTCTCTATCCTGAGCCACCTGAAACTAGGGGTGGAGTGGCCCAGACATCCTGTGGCTATCATCACTCCGACTGTACTGGATCAGACTTAAAGTCAGTACTGCACAGGGTCTTGTCCAAGGCCTGCTGTAACCACTCCCTAGCTACCGCCTGTGTTCTCTCAAGGTCTGGCACTCTAAAAACACCAGGTGCCAAACTCAGTCAGACTTGTGTTTTTTCTTTCAGGGTGGTGATTTGTCCCAGACCCCAAATGGGTCCAGAGGTGCCATATGGGAGCCAGGGACTACAGTAAAAATTCTTAGAAGTCTATCTCGTGTTCTATTGTACTGCAGCTGAGCTGGCACTCAAACCACAAGACACAGTCCTTCTCACTCTTCTTTTGCCTTCCCAAAGCCAGAGGAGCCTCATCCAATGGCCACTACCATCCCAGGCCCATGGAGAGTACGACCAGACTATAGCCAATGTACCCCTAAGCCCTAAGAGTTCTTCAGTAAGTTTGTGGTGAATGCTGCCTGGCTGGGATTCACCCTTCAGGGCAGTGAGCTCCCTTCTGAGCCCAGAGCAGGTCCAGAAATGCCATTCGAGAGTTAAGTCCCAGAATTGAGGTCCCCAGAGCCTGCTTGGTGCTCTCCACTTCTGCAACCAAGCTGGTGCCTAAGGTCTAAGGCCAAGTCCCCTTTACTTTTCCCTTTGCTTTTTTGAAGGGGAAGGAGTCTTGCCTTGTAGCCACCACAGCTGGTAATGCACTGAGTCTCACCTGTAGCCAGCAAATCTCAGAGTCTTACCCAAAGCCCTTGATGTAGTACCT
Source organism: Macaca nemestrina (assembly GCF_043159975.1). Lineage (NCBI taxonomy): Eukaryota > Metazoa > Chordata > Mammalia > Primates > Cercopithecidae > Macaca > Macaca nemestrina. The sequence goes on along the minus strand of NC_092128.1, from coordinate 79,643,526 downwards.
GGGTATCAGTGTTTGTTATTCGGGGCCTAAGGGCTCTTCAGTTAGCAGGTAGTGAATCCTGCCAGGACTGGGTCCTACCATTCAAGGCAGCAGTTTCCTTTCTATCCTAGGGAGTGTCTAGAAATGTCATCCAGAAGCTAGAGCCTAGAAAAGGGGCCTCATAGCCTCTGACCATTGACCTATTCTGCTGTGACTGAGTTGGTGTCCAAGAGGCACAACAAAGTCCTCTGCAGTCTTTTTTTCTCCTCTCCTCAGTCAGAAGAAAGGTGTCTTTTTGGAGTCATGAGCTGTGCAGCCTGGAGTTAGGAGAAGGGTGATGCCAGCACTCCTGTAGCTGTCCTTGCTGGTGTCTCAATAGGTCTCATGTTTCCCAAAGTCTGCTGGCTCTGGGCCTCTATCTGCGCTAGGATTCACCCAAGGTTTTGCAGTCCTTGTGGCCTAGACTTCCTTTCAAAATTATTTAGGGTCACAGAGCACTTTAGCCCATGTGAGATCTCAAGTTTGAATGTTGAGACCGGGATTCTCCTCTGACTATGACTGGTTTAAATGCTCCCTCAATGGGTGGGAGTCACCTGACTTTGGTCCCGTTTTGTTTTTCTGCTATAATAGGGCAGCACTGAGACAGTCCCTCTGCCTAGTGCACAGAAACTCACTCTACAGCATGCCACTACTGCCAGCGAAGGATGCTGTCAGCTATTGATGACTGTTTTTTGTTGTTGTTGTTTGTTTGTTTTCCTCTTCAGTGCCTCTTTCAGAGATATGAAGTTAAAACAAGGTACTGTGGTGCTCACCTGATTTTTGGTTCTTTTTAAGGTGCCTTTTTAGTGTAAATAGTTGTTGAATTGGTATCCTTGTGGGGGAAATGATTGGTGGAGCCTTCTCTTCCACCGTTTTGCTCTACCTCAACCCCCTGTAAATTTATTAATGCTCTGATAGAGTACCTTGTATAATGGCTAAGAAAATAGCATCTCAAGTGAATTCAAGTTTAAAAGAACTCTAGGAATCACCTGATATGATAAATTTATTGTACAGATGTTAAAAATAAATCCTAGAGAGGTCAAGTAATTCAACAAAGTTTTCAAAACCATTTTTTTATTACAACTGAAACTAAATACCATGCCTACTAAACAATATTCCATGACCCTTTATAGCATTCAACTGTCCTAAATTATAGTCTCTGGAACAGTAGGGTTCTAATAGATGTTAATAGTTATTCTGGGGAAAAAAAAAAAAGAATACCTCAGCAGGAAGGACATTTCAGGAACAGCTTTGCTACTTCCAAGGTATGGACGGATTCTAAATAAGCCAAAAGGGAAATTACAGTAACCTAGCGTTATTAACTGTTACTGATATAAGATAAAGGGATAAAAGGAGGAGAACCTAACCTAAACATTAAAAGAAAGATTCATATGTGAAAGGCTATGTTTAGGAATCATGATTTTCTATCAGGGACAAAAACAGGAATAACCAGTAGAATTGAAACCGAAGGAACAAGTACCTGAATGTCTTTCTTTCTTCTTATGTTGTAAGTCAAACCCATAGTAAAGTTAGAGAGCTAGGAAATCTGTTGCTGCAACACATACAGGTCAGTCTTTCAAGGCAGAGAGCAGAGTAGAAAAGGATGAATTGGAAATATAGGTAAGAAAAACAGAAGATATATAGCAATATAGTCATATAAGTTCTGAAAATAATTAGTTAATTAAAAGGTTTGTTCACAGGATCTCTTTACTGAGAATGTTTAAATCTTTACTAAGAATCTCTACTGAGACTCTGTAAGATTGAAAACAATCAGTGTGTTCAAAACTAGTTTGGACCTGGACATTTTTTTTTCAAGAGACAAATATTTACATTTTGCATGTAAAATAGCATATAATAACAGTTCATAAAACCTTGTAAGATAATGCCTTTCCATAAAACTGTGAGATCTTATCAGTGAAATTCTCTTTAATCAAATGTAGTATTTTTATAAGGTTTCTGGCATTTTGAAGACATTGTGCAGACAATCTATTTCTAGAATTCTTGTACCAGAAGAACCAAGTTAATATGACTTTGGTGTTCTGCTGAGGGTTCTAAACAGAAGCAACAGTATAACTTATTTAAAGGCAGTTGCAAAGTCCTACTCATCTTTTTGCATTGCTTTAATACTCTTCACCAATGCTCCACACACACACAAATACTTTATAGTTAACATAGTTCGTGTTCACCCAAAATTCATATGTTGAAACCTTTTCACAAAGTGATGGTATGAGAAGTAGGGGTCATTTGGGAAGTAGTTAGGTCATGAAGGTTGATCCCTCGTGAGTGGAATTAGTGTTCTAACAAAAGAGGTCCCAGAAAGAAGCCTTGCCCCTTTGACTATGTGAGGACACAACTAAAAGGCACCATCTGTGAATCAGGAAATGGACTCTCACCAGAAACTAAATCTACCAGTGACTTGATCTTGGACGTCCCAGTCTCCAGAACTGTAAAAAATAAATTTACATGGTTTATAAGCTGTGTGGCCCATGGTACTTTGTTAAATAGCCTAAATTATCTAAGAAACATCGTTATTCTAATACTAAATTTTAAAAGGCTTTTATGCTACATGTGAAGTGATATAATATCACTTAAGGGCAGACTGTGATAAGTTAAAGATGTTCACACTAAACCCTGAACTAATCACTAAAGTAACAACAACAACAACAAAAAGTTACTAGGACAACAAAGGAAATAAAATTTAATCATAAAAAAATCCAAAAAAGGGAGAAAAACATTAACAATAAATGTGTAAAATAATAACAACAGATGAGACAAATAAAAGACAGCAAGATGACATAATTTACGTATATCAATAATCACACTAAACTGCTGTGGTATAAATACTTCAATTAAAAGGAGGAGATTTTCAGATTGGATAAAATCACACATCACAACTATATGATGATCATAAGTAACAAACTTTATAAAGACAAAAATATGTTTAAAATAAAATAGAAAAAATAGACCATGTTAATACCACTAAAAACAAAATTTCAATGGCTATAACCATGCCAGAAAAAGTAGATTCATCAATCTAGCAAAAGTACATAACATTACCAAATGTTTATTATCTTAATGAACTTTAACATACATAAAGCAAAAATTGATAGAAATGTAAGGAGAAATGGAAAAGTCCACCATTATAGCCAGAGATCCCAACATCTCTCTTTCAATAAATAACAAAATGTAGACAGAGAATCAGTAAAATTATAAAAAAATAAAATAAAAACACATTAAATCACCTTGACATAATTACATTTTTTTGACCACTCCACATAACAACAGCAGAATGTACATTCTTTTTAAGTGCACCTGGAATATTTAGTAGGATAGACCATCTTCTGAGCAATAAAATGTTTTAATAACTTTAAAAGAATTCAACTCTTACAAAGAATATTCTCTAACCACAATGAAATTAAATTAGAGATTAATTACAGAAAGACATTTGGAATATTCTCAAATGTCATGAACCACATGAATTATTTTAAATAACTAATGGGTAACAGAAAACAATAGAATACAAATTAAAAGTATTTTGAATTGAATAACAGTAAAAACACAGCATATCAAAACATGTCATTTGCCACTAAGTAGTACATGGTGGGAATGTATAGTACTAAATGTCAATATAAGAAAAGAATAAAGTCCTCAAATAAACAACTTCAGCTTAAAAAAACTGGGAAAAGTTCAGCAAAATAAACCCAAAGCAAGGAGAATGAATAACATTATAAAAATAAATATGAAAATCCTAAAATATAAAACAGAAAAACAGCATAGAAAAATCAGTGAAACAGTTTCTTTGATTAAACCCCAAATCAATAAGCCTTTCACCAAACTTACCAGGAAAGAAAGAAGAAACAAATTACTAATATCAGGAATGAGGTAGATGATGTGATATCAGTACAGGTTCTATAAATATTTACAGGATAATAGATAAATTTTATAAATGGTTTATGGTTTTAAATTTGATAGTTTCAATGAAATGAAAATGTTCCTTGAAAAATACAAACTATGAAGGTTCACTTAAGAAGAAATAGATATCATGAGTAGTTCTATATCAGTTAAAGAAATTAAATATGTAGTTAAAAACCTACTGAAAAAGAGAATCCCAGGCCAGATAACTATATGGGTGAGTTCTACCAAATATTTAAGAAAGTAATCCTCTCAATTTTACACAATCTCTTCCAGAAAGTTGCAAGCAGAGAACATTCTCCAACTCATTCTGTGAAGGCAGCAATACACTGATACTCAAAACGGACAAAGATGTTACAAGATAATGAAACATACAAACTAATATCCTTCATTAATAAATGCAAAAATTTTAATCAAAACTTTAGCAAATTGAATTTAATGATATATTGGAAAGATAAGAATTGATCATTGGAATGCAAACCCAGTTTAAAATTAAAATATCATGCAATTAAACATATTAACAACAAAAAAAGTATGACCATCTCAGTATACTCAGGAAAAAACTTTTACAAAAATCCAACATCCATTTCTGATGAAAGATATAGCCAAAAGGGGAAATCCTCAACCTAATGAAGAACTTCCATGAAAATCCTACTGCTAACACCATATTTAATGGTAATAAGTTACACACTTTATCCCTAAGGTTAGGAACAAGGCAAGGATGTCTGCTATTATCACATATATTCAAATAGAAGGTATAGGCAGTGCACACAGGCAAGAAAAATATGTAAATATTATTCAAATTGGAAAATAAAAATAACACTATCTTGGTTTGCAGAAGTGATAATCTATATTAGAAAATCAAATAGAATCTACAAAAATCCTAGAAATACTACAAAAATTTAGCAATATTGCAGGATACAAAATCAAAATAGTAAAAGAAATTGCTTTTCTATATTCCACCAATGATTAATCTGAAATTGAAATTTAAAAACACCCTTACAATAACATTAAAATATAAAATGCAAAAAGATATGCAAGACCAGCAAATCAAAAACTGTAAAACAGTTATGAGAGAAATTAATGAAGGTCTAAGAAAAGGAGAAATGCAAAGGAGACATAAACAGAGAAATGTTTATGAATTGTCAATTTAAGATACCAGTTTTTCCTAAATTAATGTGTATATTAAATGAAAACTGAAAGTTTTTTTCAGAAATTGAGTAGCCAATTTTAAAATTCACATGGCAATACCAAGGTCCCAAAATAGCAAAAAGTAATATTTTACAAGAGGAACAAAGTTGAAGTACTTCCTAACATCTGTTGTTATTGTTATTGTTGGTGGTGATGGTGGTGACAACATCTCGTTCGGTCATCCAGGCTAGAGTGCAGTGGCGTGATCTCGGCTCACTGCAACCTCCACTTCCTGGGTTCAAGTGATTTTCATGACTCAGCCACAAGAGTAACTGAGTTTACAGGTGTGCACCATGTCTGGCTAACTTTTGTATTTTTAGTAGACACGGAGTTTCACAATGTTAGTCAGGCTTGTCTCAAACTCCTGAGCTCAACTGATCTGCCTGCTTCGGCCTCCCAAAGTGCTAGGATTACAGGGTTAGCCATGGTGCCTGGCTCTAATTTCTATCTATAGAATAAAATCAAGATTATTACCTGACTTCAAGACTTACTATAGAACTGTAGTAATGAAGACAGGTGGTATTTGTCACAAAGATAGGAAAAATAAATCAATAGAGCTAAGTAGAGAATCCAGTAAGAGACAAACATTTGTGGAGAATTGATTTATGACAAAGGTACAAATACAAGTCAGTGGAAGAAAGACAGTCTTTTTTAAAAACAAATGATGTTAAAATAATTAGATATCTATAGGCAAAATTTAAAAAAAGTATTTTTTTGGACTACATATAAAAATTCCTTTAAATTTGATCATAAAAAAGTATAAAATGCAAAACTACAATACTTACAGATAGCTAAAAGGCTTTTTGACCTCGAGTTACACAAAAACTTCTTAGATATGATTTCAAAAATATGATTTATGAAAAAATAAATTGTTTAATTGGATTTTATCAAAACTAAAATCTTCTGCACTTTCAAAGGCACAGTTTAAAAAAGAAAAATACAACCTACAGACTAGGACAATATAGTTGCAAATCATATATCTGATATCGGTATTTTAAAAATGAGACAAATATCTTAACAAATGTTGACCAAAAAAGATGTAAGAATGGCAAATAAACAGAAAAATGATGCTCAACATTTTAGTCATTAGGGAAATGCAAATTAAAATCATATCTAGATGCCATTACACAGCTAGTAAAACGGCTGAAATGAAAATTGCTGACTGATTATACCAACTGTTAGTAAGCATGTGGAGCAACTAAAACTTGCATCAATGCTTATGGCAAGTTAAAATGGCAAAGCTACTTTGGAAAAAGGTGTGGCAATTTTTTGAAGGTTAAGTATACACTTTGAATATGATGCAATCATTCTGCAACTAAATATTTACATGAAAGGAAAAGTGTTACAAAGGCTGATACATGAACGTTTCTACCAGCTTTATTTTTAATAGCTAAAAAGTAGAAATAATCCAAATGTCCCTGAACAAGTTAGTGAACAAACAAATATATATTCTTGCAGTGAAATACTACTCAGTAACAAAAAGGAACTAACTGTTGTTACATGCTATAATACCAATGAATTTCAAAATTTGTGCTGAGTTAAAGATGTCAGAATGAAAAGCATATTTTTATCAATCCATTTATATAAAGTTCTAGAAAGTTCAAATTAATGAGTAGTGACAGAAAGTGCTTGAGGAGAAGACGAAGGATACAAGAATTACAAAGGAGCATGAAGAAAGTTTTTGAATGATGTATATGTTCATTATTGTGACTGAGGTGAAAGTTTCATGGGTGTATATATAACAGTGTCTTCAAAAAGGTGTAAGACAAGGGAACACTTCTTAAATAATTCTGTAAATATAGAATTAATCTAATACAAAAAGAGTTGAAGATTTTACAAGAAATGGAAACTACAGACAATAGCTATCATAAACACAGATGCAAAAATCCTCAACAAAATATTAGGAAATCAGTTCCAACAATATATAAAAAAGAATTATACACCAAGACCAAATGAGATTTATAGTAGCTATGCAATGATGTTTTGAACATTTGAAAATAATGCATTCGGCACACCAACAGGCTATAGTACATTAAGAGTATTTGACACTTTAAACACTCATTAATGGTAAAGAAAAAAGTTCTCAAACTAAAAATAGTGAGAAACTTCCTAAACTTGACAAAGAACATCTGCAAAAAACCTAAAGCTATTGTCACGCTTAACAGTAAGAAATTGCATGTTTTCTCGCTACATTCCAGAGTAACACAAGGATATCTCCTCATCACCCTTATTCAGAATTGTACTAGAAGTCATAGCTAGTGCAATAACACAAGAAAAATAAAGAGTATACATATTGAGTAGTGAGAAAATGTTAGTAACAAAAAGCTTTCAGAACTCAACAGTGAAAACAGAGTGAGCAACATATACGAAGATACATTTCAGCTAAGAACATTTTCAAAATAATTATCCATTACAAAAAATGAAAATAAAATCACTATATCACTACACACACATCAGAATTGCTAAAATGAAATATATTAACATTAAATGCTAGTTGGAATGTGCAGAATTTATTTCACTTTGTTGCTAGTGAGGATATGAAAGAAATGGTCCTGATACTCTGCAAAACAGTTTGAAAATTACTTAAAAAATTAAACATCCACCTACCACCTGACTCAGTAATTGAACTGCTGGACTTTTATCCAGGAAAATAAAAACTTCTACACTAATATATAGAAAACCTGTACACTAATGTTTATAGTAGATTTATTTGTAATAGTTAAATACCACAAACAATCATCAGATGTTCTTCAATATGTGAATGGTTATACAAAGTGTGGTATAGCAATATCATGGAATACTATTCAGGATTAAAAAAAAATACTGTTACACACAAAAAACTGGGTAAGTCTCCAGATGATTTTGAGGAGTACAGAAACAATCCCAAAAGGTTATATAGTATACGAATTCATTTATATTATATTCTTGAAATTTACCATATTATGACATTGGAGAACAAATTAGTGGTTGCCAAGGTTAAAGAGGGGTGAGGTAGGAGAAAATCAGGTGTGATTATAAAAAGTTAACATGAGAATGCTTGTTGTGATAGAAATGTTCCATATCTTGACAGCACCAATGACAATCTCCTAGTAGCAATATGGTACTATAGTTTTGTAAGATGTTATCATTGGAGGAACTCGAGTAAAGGATTCACAGAATCTTTCAGAACTATTTCTTTCAACTGCATGCAAATCAACAATTACCAGAAAATTAAAAGATTATAATTAAAAATTAGTTTGGTTAGTGTTTCTGCACAGATATCTGGTTTGTACTTGCAAATTATGAACATTAAGTGAAAAATATTTGTATTTACTTAAGTATTCATTCTTATATTGTCTGGCATCTACTTCTTTTATTTATTTACTTATTTTTGAGATAGAGTTTCGCTCTTGTTCCCCAGGCTGGAGTGCAATGACGCGATCCTGGCTCACTGCAACTTCCACCTTCCGGGTTCAAGCGATTCTCCTGCCTTAGCCTCCCGAGTAGCTGGGATTACAGGCATGTGCCACCACGCCTGGCTAATTTTGTATTTTTAGTGGAGATGGGGGTTTCTCCATGTTGCCCAGGCTGGTCTTGAACTCCCAACCTCAGGTGATTTGCCTGCTTCAGCCTCTCAAAGTGTTGGGATTACAGGTGTGAACCACCGCGCCCAGCAGTTTGGCATCTACTTCTTAGGTTTTTTCCATTCTCTAATTTTGTTTAAAATCTGGAGATGTAGATAATCCAAAAAAGGAGTAGTACTTCCATAACCAATTAAGCAGAGCACATATATGTATATATTCAGTCTAATTTATATCCTTTACCTCCTAATAGAAAATACTTTTCTCTGCTTTGTTGCTGACTCAAAGGTTCGATCCCCTGCCTGGAAGCTAACCTTGGCTAGATACCCAGAATTGTCTCTTCTATTCCCACAACCAACCTTTTTCAAAGACTCAGAAGACTGGATCAAAATTTTTGCATATGTTTGATGACTCACAGAAGCACACACTATATGGTATGTGATTTTACAGCCTTTCTTCTAAACCCAGACTTGCTTAGTTATGCATTCTTTAATGGGCCAAGAATGCTACAACTTCCACTCTGCTCTACCAGCCGCTACAGGCTTGGATTTCTATCAATCAATAATTAAATTTATTAAATGTAGTAGCCTTTAGCAAGCACCAAGTTTAGTTAGCTAAAGCTTAAAAGAAAAAAAACAGGCTACATAGTATCCACAGCCAGAGTATAGAGGAAACATGTGATTCCTAGACTCAGCTTCTGGTGTCCCAGTCATTTTATGCTAAGAAATGAGGTTGAATATGTGCAGACAAACTCAGCTCAGGGAAGCCAATAAGCTCTAGGATCCCTTTAGCCTCTATAACCAGATAATCACTTAGCCCTTCCAATATATATGACTAGGAGTCCATGACCAGCTTCCATCTACAAAGGCAGTTGTGTGTCATCAAAGCTGGTTTTTCCTTATTTAATAAAAAATGTTGACAGTGTCTGGTTCAATACATATTTTGATCAGGTTCGTATCTCCCTTGAATTTAGTATAGAATTTTAAAAATGATTTTATGAGTATATAAGAATAATTGGCCAAGAATCAAATCCTCAGACATCTCTAGAGCTAAAGGAAATGACACAGAATCAGCTGTTCATCCTTTTCTTTGAGTTTCAGAGCAGGCTTCAAGGGGACATTACCCTCAGTGGCTGCAAGGGACTTACTACTTCCTAGCATAAGGTGTCAGAGCCCCTGCAGAGATATGAGATGTCAGAGCCAAATTAAAGTAAGGAGAGGGATAGTCCAACATGGAATGTCAGAGCCTGAGTAGAGAATGTGCAGGTGAAGGAGCAGCCAAGTGTGTTTTGTCAGAGCTCAGGCACAGTAACAAGAAAATGCATAGAGAAAGGCAGTCCAGTTCAAGGAGTCAGAGCCTGATGGGAGGAAAAACAGGGTGTTAACTAGAGGCACCATCTAGTGACAAGTGCCAGAGATTCAGCACGGTGAGGAAAGCATCAGCATAGGAAGCAATCTAGCAAGAGTATCAGATCTTGATCAGGATAAGGAGGGCATCCTTAGAGAAGGGTATCCTGGAGCGAGGTGTAAGTACACAAAGTGGCTGAGAAGGGAAAAGATAGGCAGGGTGAAGTTCAGCTGCATGGTATCATTGCCAGAGTGTAGTGAGGAAGGCAGCCGTGAAAGACCAACAGAATTCTGAGAAGTGTGAGGAGGGCAACCATGTTGGGAGAAGCTGGTAGCAATGGCAGCAATAGGAGTTTGATAATGCATGTAAGGACTCATGAAATATATATATACACACACACATACATACACACAAACATATATATGTTTAGAATATATATTTATGTATGTTTAGAAAACAATGGGAACTAATTTTCTCACTATTACAGAAGAAATTATAAATACAGAAAAGGAAAATATTATAAGAAAGCATGGTGATAGTCTGGCATCAGAGGCTTCATTGTGAATTCATGGTTTTCAAAACATCTAGATGGATACAGAAACAAATATACACATAAGTTTTCACTGTATTATATATTGTACTACAATTAAATATGTAGTTATTTTACACTACTTGTGTTTGTACATACATATATTCCTTAGCCCTGTCCACTGAAAAAGCTGGGGAACAATAATGTCTCAACAACAATGAGCATACCCAACACGGATTATAACTTCTAAATATTATTCTCCACTAAAAATAAAAAACCAGCTAGTGTCCTCAGAAAAATGCTGGCTTAACGGCTGGGCCAGAAAAACTACAAGATGATCCTGGGTATCCTGGGCCAGAAAGCAAGTGAGCTCTCTAAAATAATGATGCAGATGCATGGAAGAGACATTGAAACTAGGTAAAGGGATTCCCACTGACCAAACCAGGACCATTTTAAGGAGCAAATTAAATAATGATACAATGATATAGAGTTAACCCATTGACAAAGTACAAAACTATGTGTCTTTTCTGATATAAATTAATGTATGAAAAAATTAAAAGTTTCATGAGAAACAGTGTATTCTTAAAGTTTGAGTGTCTCTCCTGATAGAATAATTATTAATTACAAAGGGAATAAGAATAACTTTAGTCTGGAAAATGCCACCTAGGTCAAGTGATCAAAGCACACATCATCAGTCGGAATGAGACAAATTGAAGCCATGTGTTACTTCACTAGCTGTCAGTTGCTAATACTCTGACCTGTAAAATATTAATGAGTTTAAATAGTCAAATCCTGTTTGATCATTGTACATGTTAGTAGCAGACTAAAAAAAATAATGAATTTAAAAAACTGTGTGCCTTTCTCCCAGGACATTGTAAGAAGGGCATTAGGAGTCCAGGTATCAATGTCATTTTTTCAAATGCTGAAGACTTTGGTGATGACATTGGCCCCACCACTTACCATCTCAGTCCTCTTGCACAAGCTCTTTGACCTTTCTGGATCACAGCTGTTTATCATTTAAAATTAGTGATTGGACTGTGGTCATTCAAGGGATGCCTTCTAAAACTCTGGACATCTAACCCGAAAAGTAAGTTCATGCTCTTTAAAAGTATATACATTGCTATATTTGAAAATGCGTTTATCTGTATAATGAGATAACATTTGATTACAATTATGTAAACAAACTAATATTTCAGTATAATCAAATTGTCTCTCTTGACACAAAAGAAGAAACTTTCTGGTACAGTGTTCATGTTTTATTGACCATAACTGACGGCCTGAATTTTGTCTTTTACCCTGAGTAGTCAATGTTGCTATTATAGCATTAAAGTAGTATAAACAGTTGAAATGGTAATATGTCATAGCTAATGGTCAAATGGCCCAATCGCTGAAATAAGATTTCTTTTTTACAACTTATTTTACATTCAGAAGTGCACATGCAGTTTCATTATGTAGGTAAATTGTGTCATGGGGGTTTGCTGTACAGATTATTTCATCACTCAGGTAATAAGTATGGTGCCCAATATGCAGTTCTTTTTAATCCTCTCCCTCCTCCCACTTCCTCTAACTTCAAGTAGGCCCAGTGGCTGTTGTTTCCTTCTTTGTGTCCATGTTTTCTTAATGTTTATCTCCCACTTATAAGTGAGAACATGCAGTATTTGGTTTTCTGTTCCTGAATTAGTTTGCTTAGGATAATGGCCTCCAGCTCCATCCATGTTGCTGCAGAGAATAAGGTCTTGTGTTTTTGTTTGTTTTTCTTTTTTTTTTTTTTGGCTGTGTGGTATTACGTGATGTATGAGTACCACAATATCTGTATCCAGTCTACCGTTGATGGGCATTTAGGTTGATTACATGTCCTTGCTATTGTGAACGATACTATGATCAACACATGTATGTATGTGTCTTTATGGTAGAGCAATTTTTATTCATTTGGGAATGATATCAGTTCTTCTCTATACATCTGATAGAATTTAGCTGTGAATCCATCTGGTTCTGTGTTTTTTCTTATTAGTAGGCTTTTTATTACTGATTCAATTTTGGAACTTGCTATGGGTCTGTTTAGAAATTCAATTTCTGTCTGGTTCAATCTTGGGAGGTTGTATGTTTCCAGGAGTTTGTTGATTTCCTCAAGATTTCTTAGCTTGTGTGCATAGAATCGTAGGTTGGTGCAAAAGTTACTCTGGTTTTTGCCATTGAAAGTAAAGGTGAAAATTGCAATTACTTTTGCACCAATTTAATAGTAGTCTCTGAGGGGTTTTTTTTTGTATTTCTGTGGGGTCAGTGGTAATGCTCTCTTTGTCATTTCTGATTATGTTTATTTGAATATTCTTTCTCTTTATTAGTCTAGCTAGCAGTCTATTTATGTTAATTATTTCAAAATACCAACTCAGGGATTTATTGATCGTGTGTGTGTGTGTGTGTGCTTCTATTTCCTTCAGTTCAGCTCTAATTTGGGTTACTTTTTGTTGTAGTTGGCTGGTCTCGAACTCCTGACCACAAGTGATCTGCCAGCTTCAGCCTCCCAAAGTGCTGGGATTGCAGGTGAGAGCCACTGCTCCCGGATGGATTTGGGCTATTTCTTGTCTTCTGCTAGCTTTGGAGATGATTTGTTCTTATTTCCTGAGTTCCTCTGGATGGGATATTAGGTTGTTAATCTGAGATCTTTCTGACTTCTTGACGTGGGCATTTAGTGCTATAAACTTCCCTCTTAACACTGCTTTAGCCAGGTCCAGAGACTCTGGTATGTTGTCTTTTTTCTCTAGTTTCAAACAATGTCTTTATTTCTGCCTTAATTTCATCGTTTACCCAAAGTCTTTCAGGAGCAGGTTGTTTAATTTCTATGAAATTATATCATTTCGAGCAATTTTCTTAGCATTTTTATATATTTTTTTGCACTGTGTTGGGAAAGTGTGGTTGGTATGATGTTTTTTTTTTTTTTGAATTTGCTGAGAATTGTTGTATGGCCCACTGTATGTTCAATTTTAGAGTGTGTGCCATGTACAGATGAGAAGAATGTGTATTCTATTGTTTGGGGGTCAAAAGTTCTGTAGTTGTCTCTTAGGTCTATGTGGTGAAGTGTGGACATCAGATCCTGAATGTCTTTGTTAGTTTTCTGCCTTGATGATCTGTCGAATACTGTCAGTATTGAAGTCTCCCACTACGATTGTGTGGAAGTAAGTCTCTTCTTAGATCTCTAAGAACTTGCTTTATGAATCTGCGTGCTCTTGTGTTGGGTGCATATATATTTAGGATAGTTAGGTCTTCTTGTTGAATTGAACCTTTTACCATTATGTAATGCACATCTTTTTTATCTTTGTCGGTATAAAGTCTGTTCTGTCTGACACTGGGACAGCAACCTCTGCTTTTTTCTGATTTCTATTTGCTTGGTAAATGTTTCTCCATCCCTTCATTTTAAGCCTATGGGTGTTATTGCACGAGAGAAGGATCTTTGGAAGACATCATGCTGTTGGATCTGGCTTCTTTATCAGCTTTACACACTGTGCCTTTTAATTGGGACATTTAACTCATTTACATTCAAGGTTAACATTGATATATGTGGATTTGATCCTGCCATTGTGTTGTTGGCTGATTTTTATGCAGACTTGTTTGTGTGGTTGCCTTATAGTGTCAATGATCTGTGTAATTAAGTTTGTTTTTGTAGTGGTTGGTAACAGTGTTTTCTTTCCATATTTAGCACTCCTTTCAGGACCTCTTGTAAGCCAGGTCTGGTAGTAATAAATTCCCTTATAATTTACTTGTTGGAAAAGGATTTTTCTCTTTTGCTTATGAAACTTAGTTTGGCTGAATATAAAATTCTTGGTTGGAAATTATTTTCTTTTAGAATCTTGAATATAGGCCTCCAATCCCTTTTGACTTGTTGGGTTTCTGCTGAAAGGTCTACTCATGGGGTTCCTTTTTCAGATGACCTGCCCCTCCTCTCTACCTGCTTCTTAACATTATTTTTTCTTTCATCTTCACCTTGGAGAATCTGATGATTATGTCTTGTAGATGGTCTTCTTGTATATTACCTCAAATGTGTTCTCTGCATTTCCTGAATTTGAATGTTGGCCTCTCTAACCATGGTTGGGGAAATTTTCATGAAACATATACTAACATACATTTTCCAAGTTGTCTGCTCTATCCCCCTTCTCTTTCAGGGACACTAATGAGTCATAGATTTGGTCTCTTTACATAATGCAATATTTATCAGAGGTTTTTGTTCATTTTTTATTTTTATTTTTTTGTCTAACGTAGTTTGGAGAATCAGTCTTCAGCTCTGAGATTCTTTCCTCAGTTTGGCCTATTCTGTTATTAATACTTGTGATTGCATTATGGAACTTTTGTAGTGTATTTTTCAGCTCTATCAAATCAGTTTGTTTTTTTTCTTATAATGGTCATTTTATCTTTCAGCTCCTAAATCATTTTACTATAATCCTTAGATTCCTTGGGTTGGGTTTTAACTTTCTCCTGAATCTCAATGATCTTTCTCCATTCAGATCTCTCCACAGTCTGAAATCAATTTCTGTCATTTCAGACATTTCATCCGAGTTAAGAACCCTTGCTGGGGAACTAACGTGATCATTTGGAGGAAAAAAAGACACCCTGATTTTTGAGTTGCCACAGTACTTGTGCTGGCTCTCTCTCATCTTTGTAGGTTGATGTTCTTTCTCATCTCTGTAGGTTGATGTTTAACTGTGGTATAATTTGAAAACAATCAGTTTAATTCTTTTCTGGATGTTTTCAGAAGATCAAGGTTTTATGTAGGTATTTATTTAGAACTCAATTCTTGCTCTTGGTTTCACAGGGGGGTATATCAGCAAAATAATTTTTTTGTTGAAATTTGGGATGTAATCCAGTAGATGGTGCCCGAGTGTAATGGCCAGTAGTTAAAGGCTCTTGGCTGAGTCACATGGTTCCTATTTCCTCATAATTGCAACCATGCTCCCTCACAATGCTCTGAAAGTGTGGGCTCCTCTCCCACTCAAGTGCTGGTTGCAGATCCCTACTTGACACTCCTCAGCTGCACTCTGCATCCCTAAGCTGAGCTCAGGCTTTATGTTCTCTCCCAGCTTTAATGAAAGACCTTGGCAATGGCTGTGGCAGAAGGCCTTTCACTTGTTTCTTGGGGCTTCATCCCAGAGAAATGCAGAGCTGCTACCAATTGGTGTACATTGTAAGCCCGAGCCAGGGGCCCCTTCTTTATAAGCAAAGAGGGCAGGGGATTCTTCTGGGAGACAGACTGGCCTCTTTTCCTTAGGGTGGCTGTGGTTTGCTGGATATGTGGTTAAAGCACTCAGGGTCTTTGCTTCTTCCCCAGTCCAAGAGGAGCAAGGGCAGTATCACTACAGCAGCAGTGGCAGAGGGGCTTTCAGTTGCTCTGGGAGCTCCACCTCAGAGAAACACAGAGCAGCTGGACTGGGATGTTCAGCTGGGGCGGAGCCACTCTGCTGCTGTCCTAAGCTGGGGGCCCCACTTGGTGAAGAGTTGGGGGTCAAGGGTTCACAAGGAAGAGAGGCTGGGCTCCTCTTTATATGGTGATTGTGTAGTGCTGGAAGCATGAGTAAAGCCCTCAGGCTCTTTGTTTCTTCCCCAGTTTGAGGGCAGCAGAAGCAGAACAGTGGCCATGACAGAGGCGCAGGGTTCGTTAGTTACCTCTGGGAGCCCCTCCCCAGGGAATCACGGAGCCACTACCAGTAGGTACGCTCACCCAGGGATGGGAAAGCTCTTCTGCAGTTCTAAGCCAGGACCCCTGCTTGGTGAAGAGTTGGGGGTGGCTCATAGGGAGGAAAGACTGGGCTCCTCTGTCATACTATGGCTGTGGTGTACTGAAGATGCCAGGTCCTTTGTTCCTTCCCCAGCCCAAGGACAGCAAGGGCAGTACCACTGCAGCTGCAATGGCAGAGGAGTGGCGGGATTTCTCTACAATTTCCTCTTCAGAGAAATGCAGAGGGACCACTGACTGAAGTGTTTAGGCTGGGGGCAGGTGGTTGTGCTGGGAGACCAGGTTGAGAGGCACTGACCATGAAGACTAGCAGAGGTGAGGACTCAAGTGGAAAAGAGTCTGGCCACTTTTCTGTAAGGCAGCTACACTATGCTTGGAGTCCACATTAGTTCCTAATTACCACAAACCTTCCTGAGCATGAGGACAACAGGAGCAAGGGTTGTGGAGCAGCCAAAATTGTAGCCTGCCTGCTTTCTCTCTGCTGTCCCAAGGAAGTGTAGAAGTGGTTCTGGCCTCTACTCAGGCAGAGCTGGGGTGACCTGGCTAGGGTTTCAGGCAAGTGGGCCTTATCCTGTGAGATGCAGGGTAGGTAAGGCCTATAGTCCATTACAGCTCAGCTCCGTGGATTTGGCCCCTTTTTTGGGGGCATGCAAGGGAGCCTAGCCTCCCCTGTTGCTGGAGCTGCAGCTGTTGGTGCTGGAGCTTTTGGGGATCCAAGGCTCCAAGGACTCTGCCTGTGATTAAGCAATGTCTCTGCCCACATACCTCTCCATGTAGGTCTGGAGGCCTCTGTTGTGAGGGGTCGTGGGGCATCTCCTGAGCCCAGGGTTGCAGAAGTGTAGGTCCTTGGGGACTCTCACTCACTGTTTTTCCATGGTGGGGGAAACCTGGCTCCATGTCACTCGCAGATGGGCAGTTGTCCAGTCTCGCTGGTCTCTATTCTCTGTGGGTCAAGCTGTTTCCTTGGTGAATCCCAATGTGTCCACCTGGATGCTCCAGTTGAAGAGCTAGTGTTTAGTCTCCATGAGAGCCTTCTTCCTTCTCTCCATGAGAGCTGCATACACTAGCTGCTTCTAGTCATCCATATTGGCCAGGAAGTCTGAAGTAAGATTTCTTGACATTTGTATGAAATTCTTTCCAATGAAAAGAATAGTTTCCTTAATGTAAAATGTGCGTCAATAATTTAGAATTTGGCTAATAATAATAGGCATTCGTTAAAAACAAAAATAAGGCTCTACTGGAAAGTTACTTTGCTCACAATAAGGAATTAAACAGTCTTTGGGGTAGGACAGGAACTGGGCAAGATCTACATAATTTTCTATCCCAGGCCAGTTTTTTAAAATAAGCTTATTTCTTCCACAAAATATGTACCAGGAAGATACAAATATCACTGGAATAATACAGATAATATCCAAATTTCTTAATTCAGTGATACCTTCTGTAAGAATTTCCTCCTATTTATATTTCCTAAAATACAGTCCCCCATTTTATAGTGCACTATGAGTGTTACTATGAGTGAACTTACTGTTCTTGGTGCTTTTTGATAACTGCATTCAAACGGTTTTTCTTAACTTGATTCTAGAAGCCGCTATAGCTTATCACGCATTTACGTTACATTCTTAAATTTAATTAAGGATACCTGCCCTGCAATGTCTCCCCAAAATGTATATATTGAAATCCTAACTCTCAAGATGATAGTATTAGGAGGTAGGGCTTTTCAGGGATGATGAAGTCTTGAGCCTTTATGAATGGGATACATATCCTTAAAAAAAAAAAGACCCTGGAAAGCTCCATTACCCTTCCTCTATTGAAGGTTACAGTGAGAAATGGCCTTTAATTGGGAAGCAAGCCTTCACCACACACAAATTCTGTGGTACCTCGACTTTGGATTTCCCAGTCTCCGGAACCATGAGAAATAAATATTTATTGTTTGTAAGCCACCAAGTTTATGGTCTATTTTTACAGAAACCTGAATGTACTAAGCTTTTTTTTTTTTTTCCCCCTAAGGCTACAGAAAAAGACTAGCCAAATCTATCAAAATTTTCTATCTTGCTTGGTTAGCAATTTTCCATGGAAAAATGGTTCTTTCTATTTTAGCCCTTTCTGTGTAATTGTTGTTTGTTTACCTCTTATTATTTTAATGTTGAGCCATCCTTGAAAAATCTGAAATAAATAATACTTGGTAGTGCTATATAATTATTTTTATACATTTTCAGAATCATTTGCTAATAATTAGTTGAAAACTTTTCATTTGTGTTCATGTAACAGATCCCTCTATAATTTTTCTTTCTTATAATGTTTTTGCCTGGTTTTGATGTTAGGATAATTCTGGCTTCACAGAGTTAGTTAGAAAGTGTTCCTTCTGCTTCTAATTTTCTGAAAAAAAAAAAAAAGTGATTACACAATCAGAATTTTTTAATGTTCAGCAGAATTCACCAGTGAAACCATCTGAGCCTGGTGATTTCCAGTTTTTGAAGGTTATTATCACTGACTCAATTTTTTTTATATAGGAATATAATGGGTAATAGGCACATTAGGGTAAATGCAGTATCTATCACCTCAAACATTTATTATTTCTTTGTGTCACAAGCATTCCAATTATACTCTTTTAGTTATTTTTAAATATACAATAAATGATTGATGACTGTAATCACTCAGCGGTGCTATCAAATGCTAGATCTTATTCACTCTAATGATATTTTTGTACCTGTTAACCATCTCCACTTCTCCCCCACCTCCCCAGTATCCTTCTCAGCCTTTGGCAGCCATTATTCATCTTTTTAACACATATAGCCCTTTTCAAATTATTTATCTTTGTATTATTTTTGGTAGTTTGTGTTTTCAAGAAATTGGTACCTTTAATCTATATTAACAAATTTGAGGGTATGGAGTTGTTCCTCTATTTCTTTAAAATTCTCTTAATACTCAGTAGAACAGTGGTGATGGCAGCTATTTTATCTCTGATATTACAAATGTGTGTTTTCCCTATGTTGTTTTTTGGTTAGGTTTTGTTATGGGCTGAATTGTGCCCCCAAAATTCATATGTTAAAGTTCTAATTCCTGGTACTCAGCATATGACTACAATTGGAAAGACAGCTCTGAAGAGGTGACTATGCTAAAATGAGGCCATCAGGATAGACCTTAATTTAATCTAATTGATGTCCCTATAAGACGGGAAAATTTGGACACATAAAGATACACCAGGGTTCTGCACACAATAAGGAAAATTTATGTGAGCACACATCAAGAAGCTAGCTATGTGCAAGTCGAGGAGAAAGGCCTCAGGAGGAGCTAAAATTGCCGACTCTTTGATCCTGGACCTCTATCCTCCACAACTATGAGAAAATAAATATCTAAATATTAAAAAACAGTTTAAGCCATCAGGCTTTGCTGTTTTGTTATACCAACCCCAGCAAACTAATACAGCCTGACTACAGGTTTAGCTATTTTACTGCCTTATTTCCTTGATTTTTCTCTATTAATTTTCTGTTTTCAATTTCATTGATATGTGCCACAATTTTTCTTTATTTTTTTCTGCTTAGTTTGAATTTAATTGACTCTTCTTTTTCTAGTTTCCTAAAGCGGAAAGCTTGGGTTATTGAGGTTTAGATCATTTTTCCTAGTATATGTATTCAATTCTATAAATTTCCCAGTCAGCACTGTTTTTCTGTATTCCACAAATTTTGTTTGTGTTTTTCTTTTAACTTATTTCAAAATATTTTTAATTTTTCTTGAGAATTCTTATTTGACCCATATGATATTTAAATGTGTGTTGTTTAATCTCCCAATATTGGGGATTTTTTCAGATATTTTCAAGTTATTAACTTTTAATTTGATTTCATTGTGATCTGAGAACATATTTTGTATAATTTTTATTCTTTAAATGTGTTAAAGGGTGTTTTATGGCCCAGAAATATGGTCTGTCTTGGAGAATGTTGCATATAGGTTTGAGAAAAATGTGTATTCTGCTGTTTGGGAATGATGTATTATATAAATGTCAAATAGATCTAGTTGATTAATGGCGTCATTTATTTCACTATATCCTTACTGATTTTTTGCCTGTTAAATCTATCAATTATTGACAAAGAGGTGTGAAACTCCAGATTTATCTATTTCTTCTTGCAGTTCTATGTTTTCTCATGAATTTTGAACCTGTTTTCACGTTCACACCTATTAAGGGTTGTCAGGTATTCTTGGAGAATCATCCCTTTGATCTTTATGTAATATCCCCTATATCCCTAATAACTTTCCTTAATTTGAAATCTGCTCTGTCTGAAATTAATATGGTTATTCAACCTTTCTTTGATTATGTTAGCATGACGTATCTTTAATTTTTAAAATAGACTTTTTTTTTAAGAGTACTTTTAGGTTCACAGCAAAATTAAGCAGAAGTACAGAGATTTCCCATGTAACACTGTCCTGATACACATAACCTTATTATTAATATCCCCTACAAGAGTGGCACACTTGTTACATTTGATGAGCCCACATTGACACAAAATTATCACCAGAGTCTAGTTTACATTAGAATTCACTTTTGGTATTCTACATTCTGTAAGTATAGACAAATATATAATGACACATACAGCATTGTAATATACAGAATAGTTTTACTGCCCTGAAAATCTTCTGTACTTCACCTATTTATTCCTCCTTCCCCACTAAGTTCTAGCAACACCAATCATTGTAATGTCTTTTCCAGAGTGTCATGCCATTGTACTTACACAATATGAATCTTTTTATTGTTGGATTATTTCACATGATAATATGCACTTAAGGTTTCTCTGTTTTTTTCATGGCTTGGTATCTCATCTCTTTTTAGTGCAGAATAAAATTCCATTGTGTGGATGTACCTAAGTTATTTTAACTTAAAACATTCATCTATGGGAGCACATCTTATCTTGGTTACTTCTATTTTTTGACAATTATGAATAAAGATGTTATAATTATCTGTGTGCAGACTTTTGTGTGTATATAAGTTTTTTCCCAGAAATTCATATATTTACTTCATTGTTAGTCAGTGGAGTACATACACACATATAGACGTCTCTGAGTCACTTTAAGTCATATAATTGTAAGGCTAAAAACACATGCTAGATCATCCCTGTGGCTGAGTGCCTCTGGGGAATACTCAAGTCCTAGTGAGGCTTCTCTCTGTATCTTCTGGCTGACTCTGTCCAGTTCTCCCTGAGCCCACCTTCCTACTCTCTTTCCCTTCCATTCTTCCACCATGGTGGCAAGGCAGGGAAGATCCGGCTGAGACAGATCACAGGTGCACAGAAACCTGAAAAGGCCAGTGTCCACCACAGCTGCTCTGGCGTCCTTCCTTGATTCACACAGTATGTATTGCACTACTTCAAGGACACTGTTAACTCCTAGAGGGCAAGGCCCAGGGTTTCTACCTCCTTGGGCACGGAGATACAGTGGTCAGGAAGAGCAGCTCCTTGGCAGACTGCTTGGTGTGTGACAACTCTGAGGGTTTGGGGGCTACAAGCAGGAACAGGACAAGCTTACAAACAAATAACTAAGACCCAACACAGTGCACACTGGAGCAGAGATGTGCAAAACACTGTGGGAGCAGAGGAAGGGGCAGGGCAGGGCAGGGCGGCATCCTGAGAGAGGACACTTACAGGCATTACCTTGTGCCATATTCTGTGTGAGGCACTTCAACTTCATCTTATTTTATTCTCACAGAGGAAGGTGAGTTTGAAGACAATACCGTTGAAAAGCCACTGAGCTGGGATTCAACTCCAGATCTTTCTGGTTCTAAAACCTATCTATGCTTTTTTCCTTGTACAGGCTAACACCTGAGAGGACACGTGCTCTGGGACTCAAAGAATGGTAAAGAGACCTCCAGAATCAATGAATCACTTTCAGAGAAAAGAGAGAGAAAAAAAAAAAAAACTTTAAAAACACACAAAAAAACAAAAAAATACCACATTTTCCTCAAATTTCACATCACAACCAACTAGAAGTGCAAACATAAATGATGCTGGAAACAAGACTCTGGCAAGAAGGACCTTCTGAGCAAGGTCAGCTTCTCCTCCCATGATTTCTTCCTCTTTCTTCCGACAATGCCAGTGGACCTTTCAAAACTGCCACTGTTGCTGGTAAGCTCCAGAAGAGAGGGTTCTCAACTTCCAATGTCTTTAGCATAGCTCACTCTCTAGGTTCTCAGTTTTTTATATTTTATATAACATATATTATATATTTTATATTTTATATATATATATATATTTTGTGTGTGTGTGTGTGTGTGTGTGTGTGTGTGTGTGTGTGTGTATTTGTTCATGACCCAGTCAGCATCTTCAATGGCTTTTTAAATCATCTACTGGATTCTCTCAGGGTTGTCTTCATCTGAATGAAGCTGGAAACTCTGCCTGACAGCATGCTTATATAATGCTTCTGGATGCCCTTGGTGGACAGCTGCCAGCAGCAAGTGTCTGTAGAGCTGTAGCAGCCTCCAGACCGGCTCTGTCCCTGGTAGCAGGATCATCTAACAAGTATCATCTGCCCCTGCTTCGTGAAACCACCTGGTATGTCTATATCTGAGCCATCCATAAAAATGCTTGATCAGATTAGAGCTAAGTACCCCACAGGACTTGTGCAGGAACAAATTCAAACATTTATAAAAAGCACTTGATTGTACTGTTTTCCAGTACTTCTCAATCTTCTCTACAAAATGTTGCCCCGTGCTTTTCTGAAACACAAGGACATCATACGCAGCTTCCCCCTGCCTCCAAGGGGGACACCAGCCCTGGACACTGCCATGCCAATTAGTGTATTTAAATTTTTAACTCATTTGGGTAAACAGTAATAAGCATGATTTCGGAATTATGTATATGAGTATGGTAAGTTTTGAGACAAACTGCCAAACTGTTTTCCAAAGTAGCTGTACCATTTTGCACTCCCAGCAGCAATGAATAAGAATTCCTGTTGCCCTACGTCCTTGTGAGCATTCTGTGTTGTCAGGGTTCTGGGTTTTGGCCATTCTGATAGGCATGTAGTGATATTTCAGTGTTTTAATTTTCATTTCCCTGATGACATATGGTGTGGAGCAACTTTTCCTATGCTTACTTTCCATCTCTATATCTTTTTTGGTGAAGTGTGTGTTAAGGTATTTGGCCCATATTTTAACAGGGATATTTTCCTTATTGTTGAGATTTAGGTGATCTTTGTGTATTTTGGGTAATAGTCCTTTACCAGGTATATCTTTTGTAAATGTTTTCTTCTAATCTATGCCTTGTCTTTTCATTCTCTTGACAGTATCTTTTACAGAGCAGAATTTTTAAATTTTAATGAAGTCTAATTCTTTTTGTCATGGATCTTGCCTTGGTGTTATTTCTAAAAAGTCATCACAACACCAAAATTTTTCTCCACTTATGTAGGAATTTTGTTTTGCATTTTATATTTAGGTCTGTTATTAATTTTGAGTTAATATTTTTGAAAGGTGTAAATGTCTTGTGTGCTGACATCTGTTATCTCATATATTCTGATCTATTTTACACTAAATCTTCTTTGTATCTCTCTTTCTGAAATTTGAGTCAAAGTTCCAGGAGGTGTTATATTTATCTTTAATTCCTTCTTCCCCATCAGACCCCTGCCTCCACCCTTGCCCAACCCCCACCACAACATGGTCTAATATTTTTCATACCTGAACTGTATTTCAGGTACAGGCTCTGACAAGTGCTTACTTATGCTACTTTATTTAATTATAACAATAATTTCTTTTTAGATATTATTATCCCTGGGGCAAATAGAGTACTAAAGTGGCCCCAGTGATCCTCTCCCCCTGGTGCTATTATCCTGAATAATCCATTTTCCTTTAATGTGGGTGGAAACTATGGTTTGCTTCTAGGGATAGAATACGGCAAAAGTGAAAGGATTTTGCAGATGTAATTAAGGTCTCAGATTAATCAAATAGATTATGCTGAGTAGACCTGACCTAAGTGAAATCTCTTTAAAAAAAAGGGACTGGGCTCTCCCTGAAGTTGAAGACTCTGCGTTTGCTCTTTATGAATTCAAAAGGAACATCAGGAAGCCTTCAGGCAGCAGCCAGAAGAAAGCTGAGCCCTTTTCCATACAGCTGAAAGATAAAGAATCTGTTAGATACCTGAATGAGCTTAGAAGTGAGTGGCTCTCCAGATAAGAAGGCAGGCAAGCTAATAGTTTTTACAGCCTGTTACACTCTGAGCATAGAGGAATCACCCAGGCCATGCCTAGGCTCTTGACCCATGGAAATTGTGAGAATAAATATATGTTGTTTTAAGTTGTAATAATATTGGTACAGTCATTCTAATTTATTTGTGTGTGAAAAATATTTGTGTTAAAATATGTAAGTAATGTCATACCTACAATCCCAGCACTTTGGGAGGCCAAGGCAGGTGGATGACTTGAGGTCAGGAGTTTGAGACCAGCCTGGCCAACATGGTAAAACCCTGTCTCTACTAAACATACAAAAATTAGCTGGGCATGGTGGTGGGCACCTGTAATCCCAGCTAATCGGGAGACTGGAGCAGGAGAATCTCTTGAACCCGGGAGGCAGAGGTTGCTGTGAGCTGAGATAACCCCACTGTACTCCAGCCTAAGTGACAGAGTGAGACTTTGTCTCAAAAAATAAATAATAAAATATGTAAGTAATAATTTTAGTGTCATTGGGAAATATTTCAATTCAAGAGAAAAAATATAAATATTGAATCAAAGACATAATGAAAAATTCCTAAATGTGAATTTAATTATTTTGTCTGAAAAATAACAATAATACCTATTTCTTAGTTTTTTTCTATTGAAAAATCCTAAACACAATGACCAACCTAGTAACAATGAACATCGGTGTAATAATACTGGCATTTCAATACCATATTCCATTAAAAGTAGCCAGAGTTCCTTGGATAGATAGCTGATTCCAAGCATGAAATATATAAGGTAAGCCTGTTCATTTTTTCATAGCAGAAACCAAAGAAGCTTCCAAAACTACTAGGATTGAGTCAAAAGGACTCAGGAGCCAACTTGAAGAAATCCCTTATGACCAAAAAAGAAAAAAAAATAAATATTCATTGAAAGAATCACTGCAGTGAGTTGAAACATGTTAAATATATTGCAATTTTAATGATCATATAGACAAAACCAAACAAAAACCTACTAATGGTCACATTTCAAAGATGTTACAAAGCCAGCGAAGTATTCTGAAAACACAAAAAAGAGGAAGTAATCACTCTATTATTTCCTGTATGAATGTATGTCACAGTAACACAATGATTGGTGAAGTCAAGTTTCTCTCTACACATATAGTCTATCTTATAATTAAAAACAAAATACATAGCTTCACCATTTCATTAATTCATGATGAGACATTGAAAATTACATTACTAAAAGGAGAGATAACTAGAAATTTTGGTGCTCTTTATTAACCAGCATCCAACTATACCTGAAGTATTTTTGTTTAAAAAAGAAACCAAACCTGAATCAGATAGAGCTTCTAGATCTAAATACACAAAATACAAACGGCCAAGTTGTTTTCAACAAATACATTGCAAGAGGACAGGAAAAACTGCAGGAACGAATACATTAAGATAATCTTAGAAGACATGTTTATTAAATTTTATGTTTGAACTTTGAATACCAACTTGAAATAATCAAATATTTTTAAAAAGTTAAGCAAACAAAAAGATACTTATGAGAGAACTCTGGACTAGATACTTGATGATATAAAGAATTTAGTCAAGTTTTTATAAACTGTAATTATATAATAATAATAATAGTTTCAAAAAAGTTCTTAGAGATAAATTCTGAAATTTTTACAGCTGACATTAAATTAAGCCTTGCATTTTCAAAGTAATCTCATAGAGTAAGGAGGAGGGTAGAATATGAGGGTGCATTGATGAAACATAAGTTGATATTAGATATACAATGGGCTTCCCTTGCTTTTGACTTTCATATATATTTGACATTTGCCATAATAAAATTGTAAATTAAAATTTGCTTCAAATTTTATAAGTGGAAGACATGTCACAGAAACCACAGACTGAGATCAAAATATTTACAAAAGTCATACCTAATGAAGGACTATTAACAAAAATATACAAAGAACTCTTAAAGCTTAACAGTAAGAAACAATCCAACTTAAAAATAGGTGAAAGATCTAAACAGACACCTCAGCAAAGATCTACAGATGACAAGCCATAAAATGATGCTTACCATCATATGTTATTAGGGAACTGCACATTTAAATAACAATGAGATACCACCACATACCAATTAAAGTGGCCAAAACCCAGAGCACTCAATACCAAATGCTTATAAAGATGTAGACAGAGCAATAGAAATTCTCATTTATTGCTGGTGGGGATGCAAAATGGCACAACCACTTTGGAAAACAGTTTGGCAGTTTCTTATAAAACTAAACATACTCTTACCATACAATCCAGAAATCATATTCTTTGGTTCCCAAATGAATTGAAAACTTAAATACACACAAAATCCTGCACACAGATGTTTATAGCATCTTTATTCATAATTGTCAAAACTGAGAAGCAACCAAGATTGCTTCAGAAGATAAATGGATAAAATAACTTCGGTACATCCAGACAATGGAAATTTTCAGCACTAAAAAGAAATGAGATGCCAGACTGCGAAAAGAAATGGAGAAACCTTAAATGCATATTATGTGAAAGTGTCCAATCCGCAAAAAAGTTACACATTGTATAAGTCCAAGATATAAAAAGATGAGTGATTGCCAGGGACTTATAGGAAATGAGGCATTAATAGGTGGAACACAAACTTTTAGGGCAGTGAAACTCTTCTGTATGCACTATAATGGTGGATACTTGTCATTATATACTTGTCTAAATCCATAGAATGCACACCACCAAAAGTGAGCCCTAATATAAACTATTGACTTTATATGATAAGCATATGTCAATGTGGGTTCACATCAATTGCAACAAGTGTACCACTCAGCCAGGAGATGTTGGTAATGGGGTAGGTTATGCATGTGTGGAGAGGGAATACATGGAAACTCTCTGTGCTTATCACTCATTTTTGCTGTGAACCTAAAACTTCTCTAAATATAAAGTACATTTAAAAATTGCTTCAAACTTTTTGTACTTTTAAACTTCATATTGGAACATCAGTGTTAGTTTTGATCTGCATAATCAGAAAGAAAAGTAAAAGCAACTCATGGGTTGGTAGTTGTCAAAGAATCCTAGCTTAAGTACAGTGGTGTTTCTTAGGAGCTGTTTGAACTAAATGCACCAACAAGGGAAAAATCAATAAAGTTGTTTAAATGGTTTCCCAGGGACCTTCGTGATGGAATACTACTTGTCTTATAAGACCAATAGCTGTAAATGTTCTCACTTTTGTTTGTTTGTCTAGGAACAATGACTAGACCTACTTAAACACAGACAAACTTGGGATCTGAAAAAACTGCAAAGCAAAACTGGGTGTTTTCCCCTCTCACTGTCATAACTGGCTGAAAAATAGCTTTAATTTCTCTTTGACTTATACATAATAAATCATTAAAACTCCTGGAGGCAGTATCTTTGGAATGAAGTTGTTTCCTTTTTTAAAAAAGTTAATACAGAAGACCTGTAGACATCAACATTCTTAGAAAGCCAAGTGAGGCAATATTCTGTTTGACATGGGATGTTATATTAGATAAGACTATACTGAATTGTGAGTAATAATTTTGGTTAATAGTCTAAAAATTCATGAAAAATCTAATGATATGAGAGTGAATTTTTTCTTCATAATGACAACTAGCACTGTAATTCACATGTTCTTAAATACTGCCTTACATAAGATTTGGTAAAAATTTAAATTATGGATAATTTATTTTAACCCCTGGTTCTACAAAATTAAAAAAAAATTAAACATGTCCACAAAATTTCTGCTCAAGGAACATTGCTTTACTCACTTGTAAGTGAGACTCAGACATGTTCTCTAATTCACAGAGCTATTTCAAGTTATTTTAAATGGGTAGGTAGAAAAAATTACATCAATCAATTAATATATCTATATGAATATATAATTTCCAAACTGATCAGTGATAATATCAATATATTACCATATCTGTAACCTTTTATACTCTTCACAGTCCTAAATTTTACCTGTTTGCTATCATTTGAAAGAGTAGGAAAATACCTACTACTTAGAGGCAAGATGAGTTCAGTATATCATCCTCAGTACACAATTTACTCTTTCATTTGACAAGTATACATGAAAAAGCAACTGTATTGAACAGTGTGGTTAGCTCTGATGTAGATACAAAAGAAATAGAATAAGAGCGTATAGATCTGTGAGGAAACAGGGAAATCAGTTTGGCAGAGTACACATTCTATGCCAGTACATGTTATGCAATTTAAGTGTGCTATTTTATTTAATTTTACAGAATTTAAATTTAAAAAATAGGCATTATTAAAGGAGAAAAGACATTTTTAGTTACTCAAATCAAAATAAATACATATACAAACAAAACCAAAATCTTATTCTAAGTGAAATGGAAAAAAAACAAAAACAAAAACAGAATTATTGGCAGTGTATACCACAAGTGGGAAAACTAAATTAGGGAAATAGGTGGGAATTTAAAGAAGCTAAGCTCCAAGAATTTCTATTGCGGTCACATCACAGAATCGGTCCACATGAGACATCACAGCTACTGGACACTGGATGTCACCATGATGCCATTGCCATTTTACACTGGAAGTCACCCCAAATACCAAAAGTATTTGTGCCTCTCTACCTTAGACTCTTCTGATACATTCTCAAGCAAAGAGTAAATTGACTAATTTTATGATACATGTCCTGAGCCCTCATGTGAGAGTCCAGAAAGCGTAAGCACTCGTCTTCTGTCTCCGTTTTTCCTCTGCTTTGCTTTAGGAAAAAAAGAAAAGAAAAGAAAAGGAAAATTCAAGGGTTACACACTTATTTTAAATTATATTAGAGTTACGTTTGTTCAGACTCTGCTGTCGATCAACATATGGAAAGGTACAAAATACCTTCACCCCTAAAAATACTAGATAAAATTAAAACCATAGATTTTGTGATACTATCAAAGAGTAGAGGATACAAGGTGAATTCCATTGAGAAACTAGTACTTTAAAAGTGAGCTGACAGCTATGGCAACTTCCAAACTTGGGTCATCACATAGTCAGAGTACAGATGGATGAAGGGGCAGACCTTCCATTGGAAGAGAGAGAGAATTTTCAGAGACAGAAAAAGTCAGCTGACCTTTATGCAAGAGTATGAGCTGATAAAATGTACGAGAAGGAGAAAGAGCTCCAAATACAATAAATTTCTCAGCCCAACACTTCTTACTCTATATCCTTATGCTACTGTTGTTGGGGGGGAAATGGTTTGAGGAAAGAACTAGAAAACTGAGAAAATTACATATCCCTGCATAGTGTTGCAGTTCTTGGGTTCTGGAGCCCTGCCAGAATGGAATTCAAAAGCAAACCAAAATAATCTGAAACAATGTGTCCAACCTATTCCCAGCTCAAACAAAGTCAAATGGCAGAAGTATGGGAACTGTAGGTTGGACAAATCACAGTAAAATTCAATCTAATTTAAATTTTGGCCCAATTTTAACTCAACTTCATGTAAGGGCAAATTTGAACTATAAGCAACTCGTCTTTATAACTCCCTGGAAAATAAGCAAAACAAAATGAAAATTCACTTAGATCTCCATCGTTCTTTTTAAGAACAATGTCCCCAATATAAGAAAATATGTATGACCTAAGAAAATGTGTATGACAGATGACTGTGACTCATAAACAAGATGAAAAACAGTCAAGAAAGAAGATACCTTCAGATGATTCCATTTTTGGAATTAGCATCTAAGAACTTAAAAAATGTATACATAAGTTAAATATTTTATGGGGAAAGACAGATATAAGGAGTAAAGAGATGTGCAAGGTGTGAAATGGAGACTATATATAAAAAATCAAAAATTGTAAAACTGAAAAAAAAAACCTGCATTCAAAAATTTATTTCATTTGCTTAACAAAATTGGAACCAACGAAAAAGGATAAGTAAACTCATAAACATGTCAATAGAAATTAGGACAATTAAAGCATAGTAAAGGAAATGAAATTATAATTTAAATTATAAATAATAACAAAGCATTTTAGGAATTGTAGCATTTAGAAAATTACACGAAACATTGGCACAAAGAAGGGGGAAAACTAAGTACAAGTAGAATGTTGCATTATATGTTAAGTGGTATAATATTTCAAAGTAGATTTTGTAATCAATAATTCAAAGAGGTAGTAATCCTAAAGAAACAAGCTGTATGTTGAGTTAAGTTGAAATGTCAAGATTAAAATTAAGCTAAAGAGGGCATTTCAGGTTCTTACTAAGCTGTGTTTTCATCTCTGTATATATTTGATAAATGCTCTCAAGCATGTCATTCCCAAGGATACCCTCTCTCACCACTTCTGTTCAACATAATATTAGAAGTTGTGGCTAGAGCAATCACGCAAGAGAAAGAAAGGGCATTCAGATAGGAAAAGAGGAAGTCCAACTAACCCTGTTTGCAGATGACGTAATCCTATATCTAGAAAACCTCATCATCTCAGCCCAATAGCTTCTTAAACTGATAAGCAACTTCAGCAAAGTCTCAGCATACAAAATCAATGTGCAAAAATTGCTAGCATTCCTATACACCAACAACAGTCAAGCTGAGAGTCAATTCATGAATGAATTTCCATTTATAATTGTCACAGAAAGAATAAAATACCTAGGAATACAGCTATCAAGGGAGGGGAAAGATTAATAAAAGGAGAACTACAAATCTCTGCTCAATGGAATCAGAAATGACACAAACAAATGGAAAAACATTCCATGCTTATGGATAGGAAAAATTAATATCATTAAAATGGCCATATTGACCAAAGTAATTTACAGATTTGATGCTATTCCTATCAAACTACCATTGATATTCTTTACAGAACTAAAAAAAAATTATTTTAAAATTCATATGGAACAATAAAAGAGTCTGAATAGCCAAGGAAATTCTAGGCAAAAGAACAAAGCTAGAGGTATCATACTACCTGACGTCAAACTATACTACAGGATTACAGTAAGCAAAACACCATGGCACTGGTACAAGAACACACACTTAGAACAATGGAACACAATAGAGAACCCAGAAATAAAACTGCACACCTATAACTATCTGATCTTGGACAAACTTGACAAAAACAAACAATGAGGAAAGGATTCCCTATTCAATAAACGGTGCTAGGATAACTGGCTAGCTATATGCAGAAAATTGAAACTGGACCCTTTCCTTATACCATATACAAAAATTAACTCAAGATAGATTAAAGATTTAAATGTAAAACCCAAAACTATAAGAACCCTGAAAGACAACTTAGGCAATACCATTCAGGACATAGGCATGGGCAAAGTTTTCAAGACGAAGATGCAAAAAGCAACTGCAACAAAAGCCAAAATTAACAAATGAGATCTAATTAAACTAAAGAGCTTCTGAACAGCAAAAGACACTATCAACAGGGTAAACAGACAACTTACAGGATGGGAGAAAATTTTTGCAACCTATGCATCTGACAAGGGTCTAATATCCAGCATGTATAAGGAGTTTAAAGAAATTTACAAGAACAACAACAACAACAAAAAAAAAAACCCTTTAAAAAGTGGGAAAATGACGTGAGCAGACATTTCTCAATAGAAGACATACATGCGGTCAATAATAATAAAAAAACCTCAGCATCACTTATCATTAGAGAAATGCAATTTAAAACCACAGTGAGATAACATCCCCCACCAGTCAGAATGGCTATTACTAAAAACTCAGGAAACAACGGATGCTGGAGAGGATATGGAGAGATAGGAATGCTTTTACACTGTTGGTGGGAGCGTAAATTAGTTCAACCATTGTGGACAACAGTGCGGCAATTCCTCAAAGACCTACATATAGAAATGCCATTTGACCCAGCAATCCCATTACTGGATATGTATCCAAAGAAATATAAATCATTCTATTATAAAGACACATGCATTCATATGTTCATTGCAGCTATTCACAATAGTAAATGCATGGAATCAACCTAAATGACCATCAGTCATAGACTGGATAAAGAAAATGTGGTACATATACACCATGGAATAATATGCAGCCATATAAAAGAATGGGATCATGTCCTTTGCAGTGACATGAATGGAGTTGAAAGCCATTATCCTTAGAAAACTAACACAGGAACAGAAAATCAAATGTGGCACATTCTCACTTCTAAGTGGGAGCTAAGTGATGGGAACACATGGACACATAGAGGGGAACGACACACACTGGAGCCTACCAGAGGGTGGAGGGTGGAGGGTGAAGGGAGGAAGGAGGGAAAAATTCAGGGAAAACAACTAAGGGGTACTAAATTTAATACGTGGGTGATAAAATAATCTGTACAACAAACTCTCATGACACACTTTACCTATGTAACTAATCTGCACATCTTGAACGTGTACCTTGAACTTAGTTTTTTTTTAAAGAATTTAAAGAATATCTCAAAAAAAAAGTTATCTTAACTCTAGACACATCTAGTGGTTGCATTGACTATTCTCTATGCACATATTTATCAGGGTACACAAAACCACAGAAATTATTGCTATCATAGTATTTAACAAGGTTCAATATTTCACAATGCAATATTTGACAAGTTTCAAATATTTCCCATAGTACACAGTTAGGTGATTGGGAGAAATTTAAAAGAATTAAACAAATAGTAGGTAGCCATACCCATACAAATGCACAATTTATTGACATAGATAAAACATTATCTAGTGCCATAAACACTGGAGACATAATTAAAATATTTTTCAAGGAAGTGTGTGACTACTATTAAAATTATTAGAATGGGTCCAAGCCCACTGGCTCACATCTATAATATCAGCACTTTGAGAGGCCGAGGTGAAAGAATTGCTTGAGGATAGGAATTTGAGATCAGTCCAGGCGACACAGTGAGACTTTGTCACCACTAAATAATAATAATGATAATAGCAATAACAATAATAATAAAATTTAGCTGGGCATGGTGGTATCCACCTGTTGTCCTAGTTATTGGAGAAGCTGAGGCAGGAAGAAGGATCACCTGTGCCCAGGATTTTGAGGCTGCAATGAGCTGTGATCATGCCACTGCACTTCAGCCTGTTTGCCCAAACAAGGCCCTGTTTCAGAGAGAAAGAGAGAGAGAGCGCGAGAGTGAGAGCTATTAGAATTGTATTTCTGTTACACAGGTGGGAAAGAAAATAATTTCTTTAAAAAAAAAAAAATCCTGGCAGCTGGGTGCTGTGGCCCAACCCTGTAATCCCAGCACTGGGAGGCTGAGGTGGGAGAATTACTTGAGGCCAGGAGTTTGAGCATGCAATGAGCTGTGATTGCACCACTGCACTCCAACCTAGGCAACAGAGTGAGATCCTGTCTCCAAAAACAAGCAAACAAATCCTGGAGGTATTTGGGTATATGTCTAGAAAGCGTAGCTGTGTACTTCTTTTTGAAAAATAGAATATTTCATGCAACAATGGGAACTAGGCATTCCAGATCTAGGAAAAACCAACAGCAATGATGATGACAAAGATAACTAAGATCATAAAGATGATGATGATGATAGCTACTTATTTAGTAAAAGCTACTTATTTAACACCTCTTATATGTAGTACTTAATTAATTTTTTGATTAAGCAGCCCAGAAGTTACTTAATGTTGCTTTAATTGTTTTGCTGGAACTAGAAGTCACGTATGTAAATTGTCCAGGTTCAAACAGCTGCTAAAGAAATCCCTTTATAACGTAAATCACTTTAAATGGTTTTAGACAACCTGTTCTTTAACCTTAGCTTCTAATTTTCAAACCTATACTCTTTGCTGGAAGAATTGGTGCTAGATTCAACAATGAAGGCTGATGAGAGGGTGTTTTGGAGAAGTGGTCAAGGAAATATCAAATACTTCTCGAGATTGGACCTAGGCAAGAGACAGTAGGGTTATGCCCCCAGTTAAGAGTCAACTTTGATTAAGTAGCAAGAATAAACTTTAAGATAGATTTAAATATCTTTCAGAATTTTTGCTTTTGTGCCCCATGATTATTCTGTGTAATCATTTAACTATGTGCTGGAAATATAGACATG
Source organism: Macaca nemestrina (assembly GCF_043159975.1). Lineage (NCBI taxonomy): Eukaryota > Metazoa > Chordata > Mammalia > Primates > Cercopithecidae > Macaca > Macaca nemestrina. Next base: position 79,609,116 of record NC_092128.1, on the reverse strand, counting down.
AGAAATACTGCTAAAATTCCTGTCTGGATGAAAATAATAGTCTTGCTATAGTATATATCTTACTATTTATTTTAATTTAGAATATATTAAATAATTTTGCCTTATGGCTTGAGTTATTATAACTTAAATAATGGATTCATAATCCAAAAATCAAACCCTGTTACAACAAATAACTAAAATTGTTTTTGTATTTTTCTACAATAGCATATATTCTACAGATTAAAGTCACTTCTGAATCATAAATATTAACTTATATCATTACCACGTTTGTGTAAATATGTTGACTATATAGTCTTTTGCATAAAATTTAGCTATATGTTTTCAATTATTTTCAACAGTCCATTTCAAGTAAAAATTAATTTATTACCAACATGCCCATATACAAAATTATAACCTACTCAAGCAAAACTGTTTTGAAATATACATTGTGTGTAGTGTCTATTAAATGTTATTGAATGTATATATACACACACACATATATATAACTGTTGTGGATGGATAAACTCTACATATATACTGAAACGTTGAAAATCCAAGCAATTTTGAAAGTGGTTCTGAGTTTTTTTTCTTAATGGCCTACTTACCAGCTTATAGAAAGCATTGTTAAGATATACTACTTCTTGGAAGTTTAAAAATGGGATAAATTTAAGATTGTGACTTTAAATAAGGATCTGGCAGTGGAAAATGTTACCAGATTATTTTGTTTATTGCTAATCAAACACAGAAAACTTAGTGTTATCTAAAATCTATAACAGGTTTGCTTATCTCTCATAACAAATCATAATTATTATACTATTCTATATGTTTAGAGTCAGCCCACTTTGCCTACCTAAGCTTATGATGGAGAGTATGAATTTAAAACTGGTACTTGAGTTAGGTTATGGGGAATTATATAGCCAACACAAATGCTTTGTCGCCAAATACTTATGTGAAAGATACATATCTAGAGCTCCTCTGCTGCATATGTTACAGCACTGACATTTCTAATGATATAAGCAGTAGCCTAGAGCCTAAAACTTTTACTGCTATCTAGAAAGGCAAACTATATGATGGATATAATGTAATTAACAAAAATTCTCTTGAGTTTCAGTTGAAAATGTAAAACATTTTTCTATTTCCCTGGAGTCATTTAATTTTTGTTCTGAAATCTTATCTCTATAAAATATTGAGAGCCAAACAAACAATTCAGAAAGCAAAGAAAGCAATTTTAATTAAAACAAGTGCATATCTTTTGATTTTCCTTTTAAAAAAATTCCAAGACTGACAATAAACTTTAATATCCAGATTGTCTTATATGTGACATTTGCTTCCATAAACCATGCAGTTATCAAGAGCTAATCCTGTAGAGAAACTAATCAAGGAAGGTGTTACACAAATGCAAAACATATGATTAAAGAGGGGTAAGGCAAATCTCATGCAAAGAACTGAATATTATAATGAAATTGCCACTGAATGGAGATGTGAAGACTTCAAGCTCAATTTAATTAGACCACTGAGTGGAATCCCCTAAGAACAACAAGAATTGAATGGCTAATAATCAGTTTGTTCTTTACTGATTACCAGTTAATCATGTCCCAAACACAACCCTGATCCCCCTTCTAATTATGAATATATTTTCAGGCCTCTTCTTTAATTTCTACACTTTTTATGGGCACACAAGTCTTAATCAGCTAACTGTAAGAGAACCTACAACCAGGGAGTGTCTTGAAAGGCCTTCCTACTGTTTAAGAAGTAAATATTTGCATCCTTTAGTGCCATAGTGGTAAACATTAGCTGATCTTGTGACAGGAAAAAAAGGAGCATGGGAGGCTTGTGCACATCAGCATAGGGTAGATCCTTTCTAAATAAAGATTATTTTTCTTTATAAAGTGCCTGTTTCTTATGGAAATTTTGACATCATGCACGTACGTGTGTGTGCGTGCACACACATACACACACAGAAAAGAGTGAAAAAATTGTTCATGATTCTACCATGATGAGTTTGTGTCCTTTGTAGGGACATGGATGCAGCTGGAAAGCATCATTCTTAGCAAACTATCACAAGAACAGAAAACCAAACACCGCATGTTCTCACTCATAGGTGGGAACTGAACAATGAGATCACCTGGACTCGGGAAGGGGAACATCACACACCGGGGCCTATCACGGGGAGTGGGGACGGGGGAGGGATTGCATTGGGAGTTATACCTGATGTAAATGACGAGTTGATGGGTGCTGACGAGTTGATGGGTGCAGCACAGCAACATGGTACAAGTATACATATGTAACAAACCTGCACGTTATGCACATGTACCCTAGAACTTAAAGTATAATAATAATAAAAAATTAAAAAAAAAAGAAAAGAAACCACTGATAACAGTTTTTTTCCCATATATATTTGAGAAGGACATACATGCTTCTCATGTATGTGTTTATACTTTTATAAATAATGTATTTTAATATCAAAATTTAACAATATATCTATTCTCAAAATACGCATTTAAAATATTTAATACCTGCATACTTTACTATAAATTGTATATAACATATTTCAATAGTCAGTCATAAATAATATTAAAAAGAGGTACAAACTAAATGATTACTAATAACTATTTGATAGACACCTTAGGATTTAAAAATATTTTGTATTTATGGTTATTTCCTACAGAGATTTTCAAAAGGAATAAACTTATTGATTGCTTAAATGTTCTTCCAAACACCAATGTTCAAAGAAGCACTTCAGCTTTCTGGGCTCATGTCTTTGATTATAACAATTTGGTTCTTTAGAACTCTGTACTTATTTTCTCCACTTCTTTTTCTGTTTAAACTTCTGGATTTTTTTCTTAATAGCTCAGTTCTCTAAATTCTGAACTCTATATGTTCTACTTCTTGCAAGTATCCTAACTTCAGTATTCTCCTCATCTTCATTCTGGAAATAGCTTATTTTTCTTTTCTTTTTTTCCAAGGTGGAGTCTTGCTCTCACCCAGGCTGGACTGCAGTGGTGCGATCTCGGCTAACTGCAACCTCCGCCTCACGATTTCAAGCAATTCTCCTGCCTCAGCCTCCTGAGTAGCTGGGATTACAGGCGCCTGCCACCATGGCCAGTTAATTTCTATATTTTTCGTAGAGACAGGGTTTCACCATGTTGGCCAGGCTGGCCCCAAATTCCTGCACTTGTGATCTACCCACTTAGGCCTCCCAAAGTGCTGGGATAACAGGCTTGAGCCACCACGCCCGGCCGTGGAAATAACTTCTATGTGAGCACACTCCTTCACTAGTTCAGGCTTTGGCAATCAATGCAACCACTTAATACTAAAAGAAAAAATGATTGCCAATATCTTTATTGATAGTAATAGCTATGTTTTTAAATTTTTAATGCTTTAATTGTAAATTGAAAATTATAGTTTTTTAACTGAGTGCTCATTATGTACCAGGAAGTTTACAGGCACTTCCTATGATGTGGCTTTTTTTTAATCATCATTTTATCATATGAAGAAACTGAGGCTAAATTAAATAACTTGCCTACTTAATCCAACTACCAAACAGCAAAGGTACGTTTCAGACATAAACTTGTGAGTCCAAAGCTTATGCTAACTTCATTACGTGATATATCCTCTCAGACAGGATGGTTAACAGTCTACTGGTATAAGTTATGGGGTAATGAAAGGGTAGATGGAGTGGTGGATTGGCTAGGAGGCAGAGGTAATATAGGTAAAAAAAAAAAATTGTTTGAGATAGCAGACTCTGTGCAGACTTGAGTTAAATCAACTTTAAGTTCTGTTCTGCTATTTACTAGCTCTGTAATAGTAAAATAATTATTTAATCTTTCCAAGACTCAATTTTTGAATCTATTAAATGGGGGTTATGATGAATAGCTTATAGAATTGCTATGAAATGTGCAAAGACAAATATAGGTTCAAAATAAAGGGATAGAGGGCAAATGGAAAGCAAAAATATAATAATAATAAAAAAGCAGGTGTTGAAATCCTAGTCTCTAATAAAACAGGCTTTAAACCAACAAAGATGAGAAAAGACAAAGAAGGGCATTACAAAATGGTAAAGGGATCAATGCAACAGAAAGAGCTAAATGTCCTAAATATATATGCATTCAGCAGAGGAGCACCCAGATTCATAAAGCAAGTTCTTAGAAACCTACAAAGAGACTTAGAATCCCACACAATAATAGTGGGAGACTTTAACACCCCACTGTCAATATTAGACAGATCAATGCGACAGAAAATTAACAAGGATATTCAGGACTTGAACTCAGCACTAGACCAAGAGGATTTAATAGACATCTACAGAACTCTCCACCCCAAATCAACAGAATATACATTCTTCTCAGCACCACATCACACTTACTCTAAAATTGATCACATAATTGGAAGTAAAACACTCCTCAGCAAATGCAAAAGAATGGAAATCATAACAGTCTCTCAGACCACAGTGAAATCAAATTAGAATTAAGGATTAAGAAACTCACTCAAAAACACAAAACTACATGGAAACTGAACAAACTGCTCCTGAATGACTACTAGGTAAATAACTGAATTAAGGCAGAAGTAAATATGTTCTTTGAAACTAATGAGAACAAAGACACAATGTGCCAGAACCTCTGGGAAACAGCTAAAGCAGTGTTTAGAGGAAAATTTATAGCACTCACTGCCCACAGGAGAAAGCAAAAAAGATTTGAACTGGCACTGTAACATCATAATTAAAAGAACTAGAGAAGCAAGAAAATCAAATTCAAAAGCTAGCAGAAGGCAAGAAATAACTATAAACAGAGCAGAACTGAAGGAGACAGAGACACACACACAAAAAAACCCTTCAAATAAGGAATTCAGGAGCTGGGTTTTTTTGGTTTTTGGTTTTTTTTGTTTGTTTGTTTGTTTGTTTTAAGATTGATGAAGTGGATAGACCATTAGCCAGATTAATAAAGAAGAAAAGAGAGAAGAATAGATACAATAAAAAATGATAAAGGGGATATCATCAGTGATCCCACATAAATACAAACTACCATCAGAGATTACTATAAACACCTCTATGCAAATAAACTAGGAAATACAGAATGGATGAATTCATGGACACATAAACCCTCACAGGAGTAAAACAGGAAGAAGTCGAATCCCTGAATAGACCAATAACAAGATCTGAAATTGAGGTAGCAATTAACAGTCTACCAACCAAAAAAAAAAAAAAAAAAGCCAAAGAACAGATGGATTAGATGCTGATTTCTGCCAGAGGTACAAAGAGGAACAGGTATTGTTCCTTCTGAAACTATTCCAACCAGTAGAAAAAGAGGGAATCTTCCCTAACTCATTTTATGAGGCCAGCATCACCCTGACGCCAAAACCTGGCAGAGACACAACAAAATAAAGACAATTTCAGGCCAATATCCCTGATGAACATTGATGCGAAAATCCTCAATAAAATACTGGCAAACCGAATCCAGCAGCACATCAAAAAGCTTATCCACCACGATCAAGTCGCCTTCATCCCAGGGATGCAAGGCTGTTTCAACATATGCAAATCACTAAACATAATCCATCACATAAACAGAACCAATGACAAAACCACATGATTATCTCAATAGATGCAGAAAAGGCCTTTGACAAAATTCAACAGCCCTTCATGCTAAAAACTCCCAATAAACTAGGTATTGATGGAACATATCTCAAAATAATAAGAGCTATTTATGACAAACTCACCTCCAATATCATACTGAATGGGCAAAAACTGGAAGCATTCCCTTTGAAAACTGGCACAAGAAAAGGATGCCCTCCTTCACCACTCCTATTCAACATAGTGTTGGAAATTCTGGCCAGGGCAATTAGGCAAGAGAAATAGGAAGGGAGGAAATCATATTGTCTTTATTTGCAGATGACATGATTGTATATTTAGAAAATCCCATAGTCTCAGCCCAAAATCTCAAGCTGATAAGCAACTTCAGCAAAGTCTCAGGATACAAAATCAATGTGCAAAAATTACAAGCATTCCTATACACCAATAAAATCAAAACCACAATGAGATACCCTCTCACGCCAATTAGAATGGTGATTATTAAAAAGTCAGGAAACAAGTGCTGAGGAGGATGTGGACAAATAGGACCATTTTTACACTGTTGGTGGGAGTGTAAATTAGCTCAACCATTGTGAAAGACAGTGTGGCGATTCCTCAAGGATCTAGAACCAGAAATACCATTTGACCCAGCAATCCCATTACTGGGTATATACTCAAAGGACCATAAATCATTATACCATAAAGATACATTCATACATATGTTTGTGGCAGCACTATTCACAATAGCAAAGACTTGGAACCAACCCAAATTCTTATCAATGATAGACTGTATAAAGAAAATGTGACACATATACACCATGGAATACTATGCAGCCATAAAAAGAAATGAGATCATGTCCTTTGTAGGGACATGGATGAAGCTGGAAGCAATTATCCTCAGCAAACTAACACAGGAACAGAAAACCAAACACCACATGCTCTCACCTATAAGTGGGAGCTGAATAATGAGAACACACGGACACAGGGAGGGGAGCAACACATACTGGGGCCTATCAGAGGGTGACTTGAGGGGATGGAGAGCATTAGGAAAAACAGCTAATGCATGCTGGACTTACTCCCTAGGTGATGGCTTGATGGGTGCAGCAAACTACCATGGCACACGTTTACCTATGTAACAAACCTGCACATCCTACACATGTACCCCAGAACTAAAAATAAAAATTAAAAAAAGAAACAAGTGTTTCTGTGTGCTGATTTTCTATCTTGCAACTTTACTTAATGTGCTTGTTAGTTCTAACATTTTTTTAGTAGAATCCTTACCATTTTTTTTATATAAGATCATCTCTTTAAAATGTAATCATCAAGGAAAATAGCACTCCCATTCTCCAGTTCCTGTGGGAGGATAGGTGCCTAATTATGTGGGGCCTCTTACTGCAAGTTATAAATCTACTCCCATTTTTAAAATTTGAGAAGTTTATTTTTCAAGCCAATTTGCCAACACAGACTGTCAACCTAATTACCAAATGAATTTAGGAAGAATTACATGCTGTGCAGCCTTCTTACTTGAGGACTAGTTATTGTTTATCTTGAAAACATGTATTTTATGGGTTGTATCTGCTTGTCTATATAAGAAGGTGAGATTTCTTTGTATTTTCATTATCTTCAGTGGATTGGTTGTGATTTATGTCACATTCTGGTTTAATGCTAATTCAATAATAATGCTTAATACTTGTTCTATCTTTGTGAAGAGGTATCCTGGCTTGGGGGATGACTTTGTTTTTAATTGTATTTCCCCAGCTATATTACATGACCTTTAATGGAATAAGGCCACATAATAATGCCTGCTCCTATTTCTCAAGGGGAGAGCTGGCTACCTGATTATAACATATACTATAAAACATGGTGTACTGAACTTTTGATATTATCGACTTGGACAAGCCTAAGGCTGGTGTCCTATTCACCGTGTTACTCCTTTCCTTTCTATCCAGACTAAAATTTCCATAACTGGTAAATGTTAATTTCAAAATAAAATAAAAGTATTTCATCTGAAAGCTCTCATCAGTGGAAATATTTCTAAAACCTGAGGAGGGTGTAAAGGCCTTCAAAACATGTCACAGTCTTTTTTATGCAGAATTTCAAATTCTGGTCACAAGGTTGTCTTCTCACAGCCATGGGAAATAGCACTAAGTAATCACAGTTATCTTTCTTATGTGGCTTCAGATCCACTCTTAATACAGGATGACAGTATCCACCACCAATAAATTAGCATTGACTCCTCAGATAATACTTAGGTCATATTTCAGATCTTACATGAAAGATTATTTTAGGACAAAATTAACCTTTCAGGTGGGTGTCAATCTTTTGGGACTGCTATAAGTTCTGAAGGCTGGGAAGCCCAAGATCAAAATCCTAGCACATTTGGTGTCTAGTGAGGGCCAGCTTTCCATTTCACAGAATGTATCTTCTATTCTGCATCCTCGCATGGTGGAAGGGGAGCTCTGGTCTCTTCAACCCCATATAAAAGCACTAATCTCATTAATAAAGGTTACACCCTCATGATGTAATCACATATCCAAAGTCCTACCTCCTAATACTATCAAATTGGGGATCGATTTCAACAAATGCAATTTCAGGGTACGTAAACATTCAGGCCATAGAAGTAAGGTATGTTAAAATTTGTCTTTCTGTGAATTAAGCAGACATATTGACATCCTAGAAGAAATATAAGCAAATTCATTCTGTAAAGAGCCAGAGAGCAAATGTTTTTGGCTTCATGTGACACACAGTCTGTTATATCTACTTAACCCTACTGTTGGGTTGCAAAAACAACCAAAGACAAGTAAATGAATGGGAGTGGTTATGTTTAAATAAAATTTTATTTATAAAACAATTGGGAGGCCAGATTTGGCCTAGAAGTTGTAGTTTGCTTACCCCTGTCCTAGAGAACATAACAATAGAAATTTGAGAATTATAATAGCTACCTAAAATAATGTAGCAATATCTTTTGGAACTTAAGCTAATTTAAGAGACTCTTTATAAACAATGGAATTATCTAATAAATTGAAATTTCTCTCACCATAAGTTTTAAAATAAAGCATTGGTTTATTATACATTCATCTTTTTGGGAAATAAAGTTCCTCCACGGAACATACAATTTGTTAAAATAATAAATGAAATTGGAGTGACAATGCAAGCCTTTCCAGAGATTGTATCTCCCCAAAGAAATTGTGAGCTTTCAGGCATTTATTGAAAGCACATAATTACCTCCTGTGTGCCTCCATCATTTGGAGGGCTCCTTTCACTTTAAAGGCTACCTAAGTGTTGGGTTAATTATAGGGGAAATACTAGTACAATTCCACTTGTGACTTTTATTATGTCTTGTTCATTCTACTAACAGCAGTAGGGTGCAAATCTAATAACTCCCCCCATTTGCCTCTCTCTGAAGAGAACAGTACAGCCTGAATTTTATCAACAGGACTGATTAGATAGCAAACAGGCTGTTTTTGCCTTTGTAAAAGTAATAGTCAAGATATATTCTTTCCTGATTTTGCATTTTTTTTCTTATAGTGAAAAAGACAAATACAACTTCTTCTTTATTCTACTACTACTTCTTCATGCATCAATACTTTCACAGTTTAATTCTAGTGGAAGGGATAATGAATTTCCCATTCCTTGGATGGACATTTGTCAAAATGACAATATATCCTCTTCTGGGGAACATCTTGTATCTGTAACAAAAGGTCCCAAAAATGTTTCAGGGTAGTAGTAAACAGTTCACAGATGACACTACAAAAGAGATGCCCTCTGCTTCTACTTCCTCCCCATATAGTTTTGGAGGTCAGTAGTGATCTGAGAAACAGTTATATAATAAGTAAGGATGAGTTTCCAAAGCCTATTTTATTTATTCTCACTTAATCCAATAAACTCTTTATTCTGAGCCTTCTCAGTATTTAAATTCATTCATAGAAAGAGGCTTTGGAAAGACTTGGAGTCAAATATAGGTTACTCTATTCCCTAGCTGTGTTACCTGAAAAGAATGTGTATTCTGCTGTAGTTGGACAAAATCTATTTCTTTCTCTCCCTCTCTCTCTCCCTCCCTCCCCTTTGTATCATACCCAGAGTGGTTTCTGCTTTCCTAACTTGACCCTGTCTAATACTCCTACCTCGCAAATGTAATGCAAGAATAGATAGTAATCAGGTGAGCAAAAATTATGGTCTACTGTATGATACTTAGTAGGCACCACTACTCTGAGTTTAATGAAGTGAAATTTATGAATTTTTTTCTTCTATAATTCCTCTGGAAGAATTAAACCCTTTAGCCTTTATGGCATCCAAATGACTCAGCAGTATCTCCATTATATCACTTAAGATATAGTTTTAAAATTAGTCCATGTACACATCCATATCCCCATTAAAATATGGGCCCCTTCAGGGCAGGACTTATGTTATATCTACAGTACCTCACACAGTGTGTGGTTCATAATATGCAATCAGAAAATGAGGAAGCGAGGAATGCATGAGTTGAAGGTCGAGAGAGGAGGGGGAGGGGCAGCATTTCTAATCCTCTCCTTAATGATAAAGGAATATGCGAATTGAACTTAAAATATGAAGATCACATTTAATGAATAATTTCAGAGAGAATAATATTTAGACAACTTCTAATCTTTGTACCACAAAGGGAAGTAGAAATATTTTTTTCTGCTTTCTATTCTAAAACTTAAATGTGCTTTTTTAAAATTACACCAGTATGCAATTATGCTTATAGAAGGATAACTTTTATTTCAGGTAGTCAAATAATAAAATGTTAGAGTGGGAAGAAGGCAAAAACAGGACTTTTTTTGAAAAAACAAATCTATCTCAAAAAGCATCCTGGAGATTGAAGCTCCCTTTGAGACCATTCGTAGATTCTGAAGTACCCCGAGTAAGATGGTGAATAGAAACTGTGATTAAGGGCTGTCTAGTTATGTCTTTTGTTTAAATGTCCTTTGCACAGATGACCCAACTCATTCTGTTGTCAAGAATTTAACAGACCATCTCAAGACCTTTGCAAAATGTTAGTGTGTCAGCGTGTGTGTATGTGTGTGCATATGTGATTGTAAGTAGTTAAGGAAAAAGGTTTGGCAAGCTTTCTGGAAGATACCTTCATTGCCTGAAAAAAAAAAAATGACAGTAAGATGGCAGAATAGGAAGCTCCTGGCTTTTTCTCCTCCCATAGACACAGCAAATAAATGGCTACACATGGATGAATTCCCTCTGAGAGAAGTTCAGAAAATAGTTGAGAGACTCTTACACATTGTACCACTAAGAAATATTCACATCAGAAACAGGTAGGAGGCCAGGTGTGGTGGCTTATACTTGTAATCCCAGCACTTTGGGAGGCTGAGGTGGGATGATTTCTTCAGACCAAGAGTCTGAGACCAGCCTGGGCAACATAGGAAGACCCTGTCACTACAAAAAATAATAAAAAATTAACCAGGCGTGGTGGTGCATGCCTATAGTCCCAGCAGCTTCTCAGAAGGCTGAGGTGGAAGGAGAACTTGAGCCTGGGAAAGTTGAGGTTATAGTGAGTCATAATGGCACCACTGCACTTCAGCTTAGGCAACAGAATGAGACCCTGTCTCAAAACAAACAAACAAACAAACAACAACAAAACAGGTAGGAAAAGCTGAGACCCACTTATGCAACAAAACCCACCCTGGGTAAAGAGCCTTACAATTGGAAAGGAATCCTCAACTCTCCATTTCTTCCTGAAGAGTGAAGGGTTTAGAACACATACACAGCAATCCAGTTTTTACGGCTCCTACCTGAAGGACTGGCTCCTAGGTCTCTTAGCCCTGGAAACAGAAGGGGCTCAGCAATTATAAGTTCCCTGGAGCTAAAGAGGTGGCTTTCAATGTGTGTGTGAACATGTCCTGCTGCAATATCCCTGGGCTTAGTAAAGCACAAATAAGCAACAATACCCAGCTCCCAGTTTCTCTTGAAAGAGGGTTAGCTAAACATTTTGCCAGCTACTGTCTAAGGTCAGGCCTCTAAGCAGATGTCATCTGGAGTACAGGGAATTCGTAAGACCCCCGGGAGCCTGAACGGGTGTGTGAAAACTTCATGCACCTGCTTCTCCCAGCGCACTACAATGATAAAACTAATTCTCTAGCTTCTCCCTGGAAGGAGTTGCTCAGTACATAGAGCACCCTGACTTTTAAAGTTCCCACCAGGGAGACTGACTACTTAATCATCCAGCTCTGGAAGTGACAGGGCTTGGCATTAATGAGTACTCCAAAATCACAGAGAACAAAAAGGTAGTTTTAAACAGTTGTTGGGGGATGACCAGTGACCATTTCTCCTACATTAGCACCAAAGCAGCAGGCAAAACCACCCAGCACCCAGTTTTTAACTGTAAAGGGTTTGACTGCATACTTAATGTCACAATTTTCTCAGCAACTAACCATATGTGTCTGGATTAGCCTGCATCTAGGAGCTTATTGGGTGGAGGTGGATGGTAACTAGTAGTCCTCTGACAGCCTGTATAGGCATATGGGTACTTCCACAGCTCCTCTGCTGGCTTGCTCCAGAGATAGAAAGAAGCAGCCAGCTAAGCCACTTGTCTCTGACTGATAAGACCCAGAATCTTCTAGTACCATGGAAGTGACCAAGAAAGAGGCAATAAGTTGGAAAGGGTTTCCATTCTGAATGAGAGTGCAAGGATTTGCCACAGATCTTTTACCCTGTTTCCTATGGAGTGAGCTAGATACGAAAGCCAGCTTCCAGCTTATCCCTGAGGAGAGAAGGGAATTAGATCACACATTTAGCACCCCAACTTTTCCAGATAATTCTTAGAGACTAGTTGCTATCTCTCTTGTCTTGTGGGCACTAACAAGATTTAGAACATCCTTGGACCACAGAGAAGTAAGACAGTGGTTTAAACAAGCACAAGGATCCAGAAGCTCTGGCCATGTTGATTGTTGAGTTCATTTTCTATATGAGGCCAGTCTGACAAGATTGGGAGAAGTGACCACTTTATCTAATGTATGGCAAACAACACAGCCAATAAAAATAAAGAAACAAAAATATGTTACAAAGAAACTAATAAGGTAAATTTCCAGAAATGAACACTCAATGATTTACCTGGCTGAAAATTAAAAGTCATTTTAATGACTATTAAAATGCTCTCGAAGTACTCAAGAGGCTGCAGTGGGAGGATTGCTTGATCCTAGGAGCTTGAGGCTGCAGTGAGTCATGATTGTGCTACTGCATTATAGCTTGGGTGACAGTAAGACTCTAAAAAAAAAAAAAAGTGCTCACTGAACTGAGATCAGGAGAACAATACACGAACAATGTGAGTATTTGAAGAAAGAGAAAGAAAATACAAAATGGACCACACAGAAATCATAGAACTGAAGAATACAATAATCAAACTAAAAAATTAAACAGAGGTGTTCAACAGCAGAGTATTTCAAGCAGAACAAAGACCTCAAAGATAGGTCATTGGAAATCATACAATTAGAAACAATAAAGAAAAAGAAAAAAAAAAAAGAAAAGAAAAAAGTGAAGGTAGCTTAATATATTAAGAAACTTAAAGAACATCGTATCAAGCAGACCAATATACACATTATGGGAGCAAAGAAGAGTGAGGCAGAAAGGAGCCAAAAAATTATTCAAATAAATAAACAGCTGAAAACTTTCCAAGCTGGGGGAAAAATCCAGATTCAGGAAGCCATAGAACATCAATAAAATGAACCCCAAAAGACCCATATTAAGACACATTATAATACAATTGTTAAAAGTTAGAGCCAAAGAAGAGATTTTTGGAAGCAGCTAGAGAAAAGAGATTTGTTATGTGTAAGAGAATTTCTGTAAGACTGTCAGATTTTTCAGCAGAAACTTTACAGGCCAGGGGGAGAGAGATAATATACTGAAAGTGCTTGAAGAAAATAAACCTGCCAACCAAACTACTATACCCAGAAAACATGTCCTTCACAAATGAAGGAAAGATAAATAATCTCTCTGACAAACCAAACTAAGAAAAATTATCACCACTAGACTTGCCTTAAAATAAACGTAAATGGAACTTTTCAAATTGAAACAAAAGTATAATAAATAAGGACTAGGAGAGCTTAAGAAAGTAGGAAACTCATTGGTAAAGGTAAATATATAGAAAAATTGAAAATACTATATTACTGTAATGGTGGATAAATCACTTTTAATTCCACTATAAAAAAGACAAAGCATTAAAACAGTTATAAATAATTGTGTTAATGGATACTTAATATAAGTAGACATAATTTGGGAAATTGATAGAATATAATGTTGGAGGAGGAGAAAAACATGTGTAGAGTTCTTGTATGCAAGTAAAGTTAAGCAGTTATCAGCTGAAAATAGACCACTAAAACTATTATACATTTTATGTAAGCTCCTTGGTAACCAAAACAATAATAGTTATAAAAGTTTCACAAAACATGCCAGGAGCAGTGGTTCACGTGTGTAATCCCAGCACTTTGGGAGGCCAAGGCAGGTGGATTGCTTGACGTCAGAAGTCCAAGACCAGCCTGGGCAACATGGTGAAAACTTATCTCTATTAAAAACACAAAAAATAGCAGGGTGTGGTGTTGCACACCTGTAATCCCAGCTACTCAGGAGGCTGAGGCAGGAGAATTGCTAGAACTTGGAAGGCAGAGGTTGTAGTGAGCCAAGATCATGTCACTGCACTCCAGCCTGGGAGAAGGAGTGAGTGAGACCCTGTCTCAAAACATAAAAATAAATAAAATTTCAAAGTTTCACAAGAAAAAAAAAAAATCAAAATTAATCAATACAATAAAAGCAAAAAAATCCTAAAGATGACACTGAGGGAGGAAAAGTGAGAATAAAGAATGTCAATAGAGAACAGTAAACAAAATAGCAATAGTAAATCTTTATCTATCCGTAATTGCTTTAAATGTAAATAGACTAAATTCCCAATAAAAAGCAGAATTGTTTAAAGTAGTTTTATTTATTAAAAAAAAAAAAAAAACAAGCTCTAATTCTATGATTTCTACAGGAAACTCAAGTTAGAACCAGGAACACATAGACTGAAACTGAAAAGATGAAGAGAGATATTCCATTCAAATAGAAACTGGAAAAATAGGACTGACTATATTTATGTAAGACAAAGTAAACTTTAAGTCAAAAAATTATTTAGATACAAATAAAGTCATTACACAATGATAAAAGCAGGAATTCAACAAGAAGGTATAATCACTATAAATATATATGCACCCAACATTAGAGCAGCTAAGTATATAAAGCAAAATTGACAGATGTAAAAAAGAAATTGAAGCAATAGAAAACTTCAATATTCCACTTTCAATAATGAATAAAATACACAGAAAATCAATAAAGAAATGACAGACTTGAACACTACAGACCAAACAGAAGAATACACATTATTATTATTATTTTTTTTTTTTAGTTATCCTATGATTTTATTCACCTCTTCTAGATTTTTTTTAATTTATTTATTATTATTATACTTTAAGTTGTAGGGTACATGTGCATAACGTGCAGGTTTGTTACATATGTATACTTGTGCCATGCTGGTGTGCTGCACCCATCAACTCGTCATTTACATCAGGTATAACTCCCAATGCAATCCCTCCCCCCTCCCCCCTCCCCCCTCCCCACAATAGGCCCCGGTGTGTGATGTTCCCCTTCCTGAGTCCAAGTGATCTCATTGTTCAGTTCCCACCTATGAGTGAGAACATGCGGTGTTTGGTTTTCTGTTCTTGTGATAGTTTGCTAAGAATGATGCTTTCCAGCTGCATCCATGTCCCTACAAAGGACACAAACTCATCCTTTTTTATGGCTGCATAGTATTCCATGGTGTATATGTGCCACAAGTCTTTGCCCATGCCTATGTCCTGAATGGTACTACCTAGGTTTTCCTCTAGGATTTTTATGGTATTAGGTCTAACATTTAAGTCTCTAATCCATCTTGAATTAATTTTCGTATAAGGAGTAAGGAAAGGATCCAGTTTCAGCTTTCTACTTATGGCTAGCCAATTTTCCCAGCACCATTTATTAAATAGGGAATCCTTTCCCCATTTCTTGTTTCTCTCAGGTTTGTCAAAGATCAGATGGCTGTAGATGTGTGGTATTATTTCTGAGGACTCTGTTCTGTTCCATTGGTCTATATCTCTGTTTTGGTACCAGTACCATGCTGTTTTGGCTACTGTAGCCTTGTAGTGTAGTTTGAAGTCAGGTAGCGTGATGCCTCCAGCTTTGTTCTTTTGACTTAGGATTGCCTTGGAGATGCGGGCTCTTTTTTGGTTCCATATGAACTTTAAAGCAGTTTTTTCCAATTCTGTGAAGAAACTCATTGTTAGCTTGATGGGGATGGCATTGAATCTATAAATTACCTTGGGCAGTATGGCCATTTTCACGATATTGATTCTTCCTATCCATGAGCTGATATGGGCAAAAACTGGAAAAATTCCCTTTGAAAACTGGCACAAGACAGGGATGCCCTCTCTCACCACTCCTATTCAACATAGTGTTGGAAGTTCTGGCTAGGGCAATTAGGCAAGAGAAAGAAATCAAGGGTATTCAGTTAGGAAAAGAAGAAGTCAAATTGTCCCTGTTTGCAGATGACATGATTGTATATTTAGAAAACCCCATTGCTCAGCCCAAAATCTCCTTAAGCTGATAAGCAACTTCAGCAAAGTCTCAGGATACAAAATTAAAGTGCAAAAATCACAAGCATTCTTATACACCAGTAACAGACAAACAGAGAGCCAAATCAGGAATGAACTTCCATTCACAATTGCTTCAAAGAGAATCAAATACCTAGGAATCCAACCTACAAGGGATGTAAAGGACCTCTTCAACGAGAACTACAAACCACTGCTCAGTGAAATAAAAGAGGAATACACATTATTTTCAACCAGCAGCAGAAGAATACACATTATTCTCCAGGACATAAGGGACATTCTCCAGGATAGACTGCATGTTAGATCACAAAACAATTTTAACAAATGAAAGATTAAAATCACACTAAGTATCATTTTTAACTACAAAAGAATAAACTAGAAATCAATAACAGCAAGGAAATGGAAAAATTTACAAATATATGTAGACTAACACAATCTTGAACGAGTGACTTAAAGAGGAAATTAAAAATGAGTTTAAAGAATGTCTTCAGACACAAAAATGAAAACACAACATACCAAAACTTATGGAATCCAGCAAAGTCAACACTAAGAAATAAGTTTGTAGTGATAACACCATTGAAAAAGAAGGAGATCAAGCAATATAACTTTATATTTCA
Organism: Macaca nemestrina; assembly: GCF_043159975.1. NCBI lineage: Eukaryota > Metazoa > Chordata > Mammalia > Primates > Cercopithecidae > Macaca > Macaca nemestrina. The sequence goes on along the minus strand of NC_092128.1, from coordinate 79,592,320 downwards.
AGGAACTAGTAAAAGAAAAGCAAGCTAAGCCAGGAGTGGTGGCTCACACCTGTAATCCCAGCCCTTTGGGAGGCCAAAGCAGGCAGATCACCTGAAGTCAGTTCAAGACCCACCTGGCCAACATGGGGAAACCCTGTCTTTACAAAAATACAAAAATTAGCCAGGCATGATGGTGGTTGCCTGTAATTCCAGCTACTCAGGAGGCTGAGGCGGAAGAATCGTTTGAACCCGGGAGGCAGAGGTTGCAGTGATCCGAGATCACACCACCGAACTCCAGCCTGGGCAACAGAGCGAGGCTCCGTTTCAAGAAACAAAAAGAATCACCAGAGTGAAGAGAAAATCCACAGAATGAAATATCTGTAAGCTGTGCATCTGAAGATAGGTATATATACAAAATATATCAAAAAAACACAATTGCGAAAACAAACAAAAAAACACACACACAAATCAAAACGAAATCTTATGTGATCTGATTAAAAATCAGGCAAAGTATCTGAACAAACAGGTCTTAAAAGAAGACATGCAAATGGCCAATAGATACATGAAAAAAGGCTCAGTCTCAGTAGTCTTTATGCTAAATGTGAATTAAAAACACAATAAGGTATTACCTCATACATGTTAAAATAGCCTTTATCAAAATTATAAAAGGTAAATTTTGGAGAGGATGTAGAGTAAAAGGAAATATTGAACATTATTGGTGGGAATGTAAATTACTACAACCATTTTGGAAATTGTTATAAAAGTTCCTCAAAAATCTCCAAATAAAAAAAATTATACAGTCCAGCCAGTCATCCCACTGCTAGCTATATATTCAAAGGAAACAAAATCATTATGTAGAAGGGATATCTGCACTTTATATTAATTGTAGTATTATTCACAATAGCCAAGATATGGAATTAACTTAAGTGTCCATCTATAGATGAATGGATAAAGAAACTGTATGGTACATATACAATGAAATATTATTCAGCCCTAAAATAGGAGGACATCTTGTCATTTGTGACAACATGGATGAAACTGGAGGACATTATGCTAAGAGAAATAAGATAGGCACAGCCAGAAAAATACTGTACAATCACACTTATATATAGAATCTGATAAATTTAAACACAAGGAAGTGGAAAGTACAATGATGCTTACCAGAGGCTGGAGTGGGAGCAGAGAGAGGAAAAGGAGAATTATTGATTGAAGGTTACGAAGTTTCAGAAAAACAGTAGTAATTAGTTTTTTGATCTGCTATACTGCAGGGTAACTAGGGTCAATAATAATCATATATTTCAAAATAACTAAGCAAATTTTAAATGTATCACCATTAAAAAAGTAAGCAAGACTGTAGATTGTTAGATTGATTTAAACATTCCATATTGTATACATACAACAAAACATCACAATGTTTCCCATAAATGTATACAATTATGATTTTTTTAATAATATTTGGGAATAAAAGTTTTAAGAAAAAAAAATTAACAAAACTTAGTTGATTTATTGAGAATATTAACAATATCAAAAAGCCCTTAGCTAGACTAAGAAATAGAGAACTGTGAAATAAAATCAGAAACGAAATAGAGATAATATAATGGATGCCTCGGGGAAAAAATTATGAGATTGTTATGAACAATATGCAAAAAAAGGGTAACCTAGAAGAAAGATATATTCCTAGACATGAATAACCTATCAAGACAAATTAGGAGTTTGTAATAACAATCAAAAACCTCTCAACAAAAACCCATGACCAAATGGCTTTACGGCTGAATTACACCAAAAATTCAAGAAGAATTAATAGCAGGTCTTCTTAAACTCTTCCAAAAGATTGCAACAAAGGGAATATTTCCAAACTTTGTTATGTAAGGCCAAATACTTCCAAACTCCATTTAATACTTTGTTATATAAAGCCAGCATAATTCTGATACCAAAGCCATACAAAAACACCACACAAAAAACAAATAAAACTTAAGGTCAGTGTTTATAAGGAATATAGATGCAAAAATTCTGGCAAACCAAATCCACTAATGCATCATAAAGAAAATACATTGTAATGAAGTAGGATTTATCCCTAGAATACAAAGTTGGTTTAACATACATAATCAATAAATTTGTTATACAACATTAACAGAATGAAGGATATAAAGCACATGATAGGCCAGGCATGGTGGCTCATGTCTGTAATTGCAGCACTTTGGGATGTTAATGCAGATGGATTGCTTGAGCCCAGGAGTTTGAGAACAGCCTGGGCAACAGGGTGAAACCCTATCTCAACAAAAATTACAAAAATGACCTGGGCTTGGTGGCATGTGTCTGTATTCCCAGCTACTAGGGAGGCTGAGGTGGCAATGTCTCTTCAGCCCAAGAGGTGGAGGTTGCAGTGAGCCAAGATTGTGCCACTGCACTTCAGCCTGGGTGATAGAGTGAGACTAGGAAGGAAGGAAGGAAGGAAGGACGGAAGGACGGAAGGAAGGAAGGACGGAAGGAAGGAAGGACGGAAGGACGGAAGGACGGAAGGACGGAAGGACGGAAGGACGGAAGGACGGAAGGACGGAAGGAAGGAAGGAAGGAAGGAAGGAAGGAATTGTCTCAATAGATGCAGAAAAAGCATGTGAAAAAGCAGAACATTCGTTCATGACAAAATCTCAACAAAATAAGTACAGAAAGAAATTTCTTCAACATAATAAGGCTATTTATGAAAAGCCCACAGCTAACATCATAATCAATGGGAGAAACAACAAGTTTGTCTTCTAAAATTAAGGATAACACAAGGATACCTGTAATCCCAGCACTTTGGGAGACCGAGACAGGCAGATCACTTGAAGTCAGGATTTCAAGACCAGCCTGGCCAACATGATGAAACCCTGGTCCTTAATAAAACTATGAAAATTAGGTGGGCAGGGTGGTGCATGCCTTTAATCTCAGCTACTCCGGAGGCTGAGGTGAGGGAATCATTTGAGTCTGGGAGGTGGAGCTTGCAGTGAACTGAGGTTGCACCACTGCACTCCAGCCTGGGTGATAGAGCAAGACTCTGTCTCAAAAATAAACAAAAAAGAATAAAACAAGGATGCCTATTCCCACAACTTCTTTTCAATATCGTACTAGGCAGAACAATTGGACAAGAAATAAAAATAAAATACATCTAATTTGGAAAGGAAGAAGTAAATTTATCTCTGATTGCAGAATACATAATCCTATATGTAGACAACCTTAAAGACTCTATACACACACAAACACACATACACACAAACTGTTAGAACTAATAAACAAATTCAGGAATGATGCAGGATACAAAATTAACAAAAAATTTACTTGTATTATTTTACACCAATAATGACCTATCCAAAAAGCAAATAAACAATCCCATTTACTATAGCATGAAAAAGAATAAAATTAAATATTAATATATTTAAAAAATAAAAATAACTTTAACCAAGGAAGTGGAAGGCATGTACCCTTAAAACTATGAAACATTTATAAATAATTTGAAGAAGAAACAAATAAATGCAAAGATATCCTGTGTTCATGGATTAGAAGAATATGGCTAAAATGTCTATACTCCCTAACGTAATATACAGATTCTTTCTTTATTTATTTAATTTTTTTATTTATTAAGATGGAGTCCTACTCTTGTGTCAAGCAGGCTGGAGTGCAACGGCACCATCTCCTCTTATCAGAACCTCCACCTCCTGGGTTCAAGCAATTATTCTGCCTCAGCCTCCCAAGTAGCTGGGATTACACGTGCACACCACCATGCCCAGCTAATGTTTTGTATTTTTAGTAGAGACAGAGTTTCATCATGTTGGCCAGGCTGGCCTCAAATTCCTGACCTTGTGATTCACCTGCCTCAGTCTTCCAAAGTGCTGGGATTACAGGCGTGAGACACTGTGCCTGGCCCAACATACAGAGCCAATGCAACCACTTTCAAAATGTCAATGGCATTTTTAACAGAAATTGATAAAAATATATAATTTCTATAAAACTACAAAAGACCCTGATTGGCTAAAGCAATCTTGAGAAAGAAGAACAAAGTTGGAAGCATCATATTTCCTGATTTCTAATTATGTTAAAAAGATACATTAATTAAAACAGTATGGTACTAGCATGAAAACAGACACAAATACCAATAAGACACAAGAGAGAGCCCAGAAATAATCCCACACATATATGGTCAACTAATTTCTGACAAAGGCACCAATAATGCACAAGGGGAAAATTAATGATGTTGAGTAAACTGGATATGCACAAGTAGAAAATTAAATTACGTAACAATATGCATAAAAGCCAACTAAAAATGGATTCAAGACTTAACCATAAAACCTAAAGTCATAAAACTCCCGTCATAAAACTCCCAGAAGAAAACATACTGAAAAAATTCCTTGACATTGGCCTTGGCAATTATATTTTGTATCACACAAAATCCTCAGGCAACAAAAGCAAAAATAAACATTTACGACTGTATCATACTTAAAAAGTGACTGCACGGTGAAATAAAAAATTAACAAAAGTGAAAAAGCAGCCTACAAATTGGGAGAAAATATTTGCAAATCATATATCCAATGTTACTGAATGTAGGCTTGGCTGCTTGTTTTGCTCTTGCAAAGCCAATAACAAGCACAAGATACAGTTAAAGGAAAGTGACTTTATTCCAAGCTGCCATTGGGGTAACGGCCAGTCTCATACCTAAAGAAACTATTTCAAACTCTATGCTGGGAGATGGGCTTAAAAAGGGAACTTGGAATGGGAGGCATGCAGGGGTGGTGTTGGATACAAGGACTATGTAACCTTCTTCTTGTGACTGTCAGTATGGACTAGTGTCATCTTAACAATGACCAGGTTGCAGACTAACCACCTGAAGGTAATCTCTTGAATTTTGCAGCTGGGTCTACACATCTGGTTTATCTTAAGATTATCCACCAGAACATAAGGTCACAACTAGATACAAGCATACAGTTAGAAAAATGTGCATGGGATAATGGGGTATATGAAAAGAAAGGGAGGGATGTGGTATTTCAAAAGAAAGTATATTTCAAGGCCATATTTTAAGAATAAGGAGAGAAATAAAATGGTTTCTCTAGTAAAGTAACACCTTGAGACAAGAGAGAAAAGAGAAAAAGGAAAAAAGATTTAAAACGCATTTTGAAGGGAAGTTCCCCAGTTACAATAACAAGCTAATATCCAAATTATAAAAGAAACAAGTACAACTCAATAGCTAAATTAACACATATTCCACATGATTAAAAAATGGGCAAATGTGGTTGATGGTTATATTAAAAGCCCATACTTCATAACCATGTAAAACAGTCACATAACAAAAACTGCACTAGTACCCCTAAAATTAATACAAATCTTAAAAAATGTGCAAAAGATCTGAATAGCCAGTTCCCAAAAGAAAGCACTCACTGGCTATCAGCTGAATGAAAAGTTGTTTGTCATCAGGGAAGTACAAATCAAGAACACAATGAGATTTCATTTTGAACCTCTTAGGAAGGCTCTTAATAATATAGAAGATTAGTGTTAGTGAGAGTATGGAGAAATGGAAACCCTTGTACACTGTTGATGGGAGTTGTAAATTGGTTACAGGCATTATGAAAAACAAATGGAGGTTCCTCAAAAAACTAAAAATAAAACCATCATATGACTCATATATATCCCACTTCTGGGTATATAATCAAAGGAAGTGAAATCAGGATTGCATTGAAATATCTATGCTCCCATGTTTACTGCAGCATTTTTCACAACAGGCAAGCTGTGAAAACAACCCTAATGTGTATCAACAGATGAATAGATAAAGAAATTGTGGTAAATACATACAGGGAATATTATTCAGCTTTAAAAGGAGATTTTGTCATTTGCAGCAACATGAATGATCCAAGAGGACATTTTGCTAAGTGAAATAATACAGACACAGAAAGATTGTGCATGATCTCACTTATAAGTGGATTCTTTAAAAATTCAATACATAGTAACAGATTATAATGGTATTCACCAGTAGAGAGAAGGGTGAGGATGGGGAGATGTTGGTCAAAGCTTACAAAGTTTCCATAGTGTAGCATGAATAATCGAGAGGTTTAATTTACAGTATGATGACTATAGTTAGTAATAATGTCATATTTTGAAAATATGCCAATAGAACAGATTTCAGTTGCCTTTACCACAAATAAATAAAGGGAATTATGTGAATAAATGGATGTTAATTAGCTTGGTTTTAGTAGTCATTTCTCATATATGTACGTTAAAAAATCATGCTTTATACCTTAAAATATACACAATGAAACTAGTTTACAAATGCAGGAAGATATGTTCACCTCACTTCTGCTTTCCAACTTATTGTGAGCAATATCTAATTGGATCTATCTAACTTGTGCCCAGAACCTTAATTATAAAGAAGTCTGATTAATCTAGTCTTATGTTTTAAGCATTCTAATCTCTACGACACAAGAAAGCACATGGAACACAGTAGAATATGGATTCCAAGTGTCAGTAGACAATATCTAGCACATGTTAAATTAAAAATGACATGTCATCTATAACTGTATACCAATATTTTACACATTTCAATTCTAATATTTTGTTTTTGCCTGGTTACACAACTATAATTAATTAGCAAGCTCAGTTGACATCTTGACACATTGAATCTTTTCTAAATGTAATATAATTATTCAGAAGAATATGCTATTTATTTCTATGTGCTCCTTTTTAAAATTTTACATATAATTAAAAGGTGAAACCATCTATGCTTGAGTAAGAATTGTGGCAAAAAATACTCTTTCCAAATTTTTATTCTTCTTTTTTTCCTTAAAAGATAACTTTAGCTAAACGCATTGCTGCTCACCCAAGACCACAGTAGCCAGCCTGTCTTGTGGCTAGGTGTGATCATATCTGCTCAGTTATTTGGAAGTGGGAATGTATAATTTTTCCAAGGTGTGTCCTTAGAAAAGACTGAGTGTGCCTATCTATATCCTTTCTCTGTATAGTTGCCTGAAAGTTACATTTGACAACCAGAGCTAGCTCTACCAATCATATTGGGTTGAGAACAACAAACCCATGCCCTGGGAATGTTGAATAGTGAGTTGTAAGGTGTCTGAGTCTCTGATAATCAAAGGCTATCATTTTGTTGTTGTTCCAATATTCTCAAAAAAGAGAAGTCTATGATATTTGAAACTTAAATCTTGCTTTTGTTCACTTTTAGGCCCAATTTAAAATTTCTCTTATGTAATCCTCAGAAGCTACAAATCAGAGGCTTGCTTAGGACTATCCTGCAGTACATAAAGCACTATCTAAAAACCTATAAACTTACAAACTTACACAAACTTACACATTACATGAGCTATTATTCAGTCATTCATTTCTTGACTTGTTCTTTTAGTCAGCAACTGTGTATCAAGAGCATCAATATGACAGAGGCATTGCACTCTGCTGTAGATATACACATATATTTGAAGCACCGCATGAAATCTAAGATTATATTTAAGATTATGATTATTTTCTAAGCTATCAAGTGTACAGCCTTATTTGTAAGGACCTTACAAATCATACAATCCTTTATTTAAGGTTAGTTTTATTTAAAACATTCTTACTTAAGATTCAAAGTGCTATCAGAAACATCCACCCTATCCGAGTGCATAGAACCTCAAAAGCCCCTTCCATAAATTCTGTTGTCTGGGATAAATATATTCTGCTGTTACACTATGTCAAAGACTAGTAAAGAACTGAATTCTACATTGTTGTGCCAAACCTATGTGTCAACGAAGAGAAAAGTTGGGAATTTGTGGAACGAAAGGTCAGCTTGGGAATAAAGTTATTGGCATAAAGGGCAGATTGGCCCCAAACAATTTAACAGAGAAGAAGCAGTTGAAATATTTTTCTTTCTTTACAATTTTGTGGATGACTGATTGTTGCAGTTTCACATATGATTAATTAGTTTCCACAACATAAAACTCAAGGACAGGAGCTTTTACTGTCAGATAAATTCATTTACTTAAGGATGAGGAGGTTGGTTGTTATATTTTTGTTTTAGTTCATTTTACACTGCTGATAAAGGCATACCCAGGAATGGGCAATTTACAAAAGAAAGAAGTTTAACTGGACTTACAGTTCCATGTGGCTGGGGAAGCCTCACAATTGTGGCAGAAAGCAAGGAGGAGCAAGTCACGTCAAACATGGATGGCAGCAAGCAGAGAGAGAGCTTGTGCAGGGGGACTCCTCTTTCTGAAATAATCAGATCTCATGAGACTTATTCATTATCATGAGAACAGCATGGGAAAGACTTGCCCCAATGATTCAGTTAACCTCCACTGGGTCCCTCCCACAACAAATGGAAATTCAAGATGAGATTTGGATGCGGACACAGCCAAACCGTGTCATTCCACACCTGGCCTCTCCCAAATCTCATGTTCTTGTCCTCACATTTCAAAACCAATCATGCCTTCCCAACAGTCTGCCCCCACCCAAAGTCTTAACTCATTTCAGCATTAACTCAAAAGTCCACAGTAAAAAGTCTCATCTGAGACAAGACAAGTCCTTTTCAACCATGAGCCTGTATAATCAAAAGCAGGTTACTTCCTAGATACAGTGAGAGTACAGGCATTGGGTAAACACAGCCATTCCAAATGGGAGAAATTGTCTGAAACAAAGGGGCTACGGGCCCTAGGCAAGTCCAAAATCCATCAGGACAGTGAAATCTTAAAGTTCCAAAATGATCTCTTTTGACTCCAGGTCTCACATCCAGGTCACACTGATGCAAGAGGTGGGTTCCTATGGTCTTGGGCAGCTCTGACCCTGCAGGGTACAGCCTCCCTCCCAGCTTCTTTCATGGGCTGGTATTGAGTGTCTGTGGCTTTTCCAGGTGCACAGTGCAAGCTGTCAGTGGATCTACCATTATGGTGTCTGGAGAACCATGGACCTCTTCTCATAGCTCCACTAGGTGGTGTCGCAGTAGGGACTCTGTGTGGGGGCTCTGATCCCGCAGTTTCCTTCTGCACTGCCCTAGCAGAGATTCTCCATGAGGGCCCCACCTCTGCGGCAAACTTCGCCTAGGCATCCAGGTGTTCCCATTCATTCTCTGAAGTCTAGGAGGAGGTTCCCAAACCTTCATTCTTGACTTCTATATGCTTGCAGGCTTAATACCATGTGGAAGCTGCTAAGGCTTGGGACTTGCACCCTCTGAAGTCATGGCCTGAGTTCTACATTGGACCCTTTCAGCCACAGCCAGAACTGCTGGAGCACAGGGCACCAAGTCTCTAGACTGCACACAGCATGGGGACCCTGGGCCCAGCCCATGAAACCACTTTTTCCTCTTAGCCCTTCAGGCCTGTGATGGGAGGGGCTGTTGCGAAGACTTCTGACATGCCCTGGAGACATTTTCCCCTTTGTCTTGGGGATTAACTTTTGGCTTTTCATTACTTATGTAATTTCTGCAGCTGGCTTGAATTTCTTCTCAGAAAATGAGATTTTCTTTTCTATTGCATTGTCAGGCTGCAAATTTTCTGAACTTTTACGCTCTGCTTCCATTATAAAACAGAATGCCTTTAGCAGCACCCAAGTCATCTCTTGGATACTTTGCTGTCTAGAAATTTCTTCTGCCAGATACCCTAAAAATCATCTCTCTCAAGGTCAAAGTTCTGCAAATGTCTAGGGCAGGGGCAAAATGCCAACAGTCTTTTTCTAATACATAACAGGAGTCACCTTTGCTCCAGTTCCCAACAAGTTCCTCATTTCCATCTGAGACCACCTAAGCCTGGAGTTTATTCTCCATATCACTATCAGCATTTTCGTCAAAGCCATTCAACAAGTCTCTAGGAAGTTCCAAATGTTCACATTTTCCTGTCTTCTTCTGAGCCCTCCAAACTGTTTCAACCTCTGTCTGTTACCCAGTTCAAAAGTCACTTCAATATTTTCAGGTATTTCAGCAGTACACTACTCTACTGGTACCAATTTACTGTATTAGTCTGTTTCCATGCTGCTGATAGACATACCCAAGACTGGGAAATTTACAAAAAAAAAAAAAAAAAAAAAAAAAAAAAAAAAAAAAACAGAAACAAAACAAAACAAAAAACCCCATGATTGGACTTACGGTTCCACGTGGCTGGGGAATATTCACACATCATGGCAGAAGGCAAGGAGGAGCAAGTCACGTCTTACAGGGATGGCAGCAGGCAGGGAGAGAGAGAGCTTGTGCAGGGAAATTCCTCTTATAAATACCATCAGATCTCATGAGACTCATTCACTAGCAGGAGAACAGCACAGGAAAGACTTGACCCCATGATTCAATTACTGGGTCCCTCCTACCACATGTGGGAATTCAAGATGAGATTTTGGTGGGGACACAGCCAAACTATATCAGTTTTAAAAATTAAGAACCATGAGTATGTGTTTATGTAGCTATATATTTTGGGTGTCTGTGACTCCACAAAGTTAAAATCTCTATACAGATATTTTGTATAGTCAAAGTAGAGATGATATAGACTTCTTTTTTATCTGCAATGACTTCATGTCTAAATCTTCAGAACTACACTTAAATTATTTTAAAAGTAAACAATGATAAAAGCCTAGCAAGAACCTAGAAGATAAATGACCTCCTAGGAGAGTTACAGAAGGCATTACTCTATCATAGAGCTGACAGGATGCCTCTGTAAACTGAAAAAGACCGGCAGAAGGAGAGGTTTGCAACACACAGTGAGTCACAGCCCTTAAAGTCATCGATGCAAGGACAACTTACGCCTGATGAGACAGAGCCTTTATATAAGTTCAAAGCTGTATCCTCCAAGGATTGCTTTTCATTTTGACTGACACCTGAAACATGCGGATCAACACTGGAACTTTGTAGAGATGAAAAAAGAAGGCAGATGTGAAGCTAAATGACAAACTGAATTAGTGGGATGTGCCATATATTCAGTTTCCTGGAGACACAAAACCCTTGTAATACAGGATTATAAATCTTTATTAGCCCTGAAGGGAGGAGATTTATATAATCATTATGGGGAAAAGATACATGATTCAATGTAGCAAACACCAGAATACTTACTATATAAACACTTTAATCAATATTTTAAAGATAGTATGGTTCTAAATATTGGGAACCCTTAGAAATACACAGATTTTGTTTTTATTTAACTATTTTTGCAGGTTTTATAACAATTGGTGTTCTTTGGTGTCTCATAACACATGACTATTCAACTCACATATAATGAACCACAAATCACACAGCCATGTCTGAGTTCAGCAGAAATGGAAAGAACAAACATAGAAGAAAATTGGAAATAAATATGACAGGCCAGGTGCAATGGCTCATGCCTGTAAGCCCAGCACTTATGGGATGCTGAAGTGGATGAATCATGAGCCTAGGAGTTCAAGACCAGCCTGGGCAACATGGTAAAATCTTGTTTCCACAAGAAATACAAAATTTAGCTGAGTGTGGTTGCACACACATGTTGTCCTATTTACTTGGGAGGCTGAGGCAGGAGAATCATTTGAGCTCAGGAGGTTGAGGCTGCATTGAGCTGAGATCATGCCACTGCACTCCAGCCTGGATGATAGAGTAAGACCCTATCTCAAAAAAAAAAAAAAAAAAAAAAAAAAAAAAAAAGAAAAGAAAAAGAAAAAGGAGAAAATATAAGATAAAATAAGTATTTGTGAAGGGATATAATGGTTACTGCAAATTTTATCTAAATTTCGATGAGGAATGAAAAAGCTAGCAACACAAAATGAAAACAAAACAATTTAAAAAATATTTCTAAGTTAAATAGGATTGTATAAAAGGTTTATAAATGTTTATACATATACACAAAGAGAGAAAACACAAAAATGAAAAATTACCTATAACATTGTCTAGAGAAAACATTAAAATTTTTTAGTTCTTCTATCATGTAAAATGTATCACAGTTTATTTACCCAACCTCTTTGAGAATCTGTTTTTAATTTTTTCCTAAACATAAAACTTGTGTCATGAATAAGTAAATATGAATACATCAATACATCAAAAATGTATAATTGCAAATTATCAAAAAAGCAAGAAAAACATAAACACTTGTACATGCTAATTTTTACTTCAACTGTCATATAATTTACTTAAGACATAACAGAGCAAAAGGTATGTTATTTACATATACATTATATAGTTTTGTATCAAATGTAATAATTTACATTGATTTATTTTCATGTTAATTACTGTTTAAAAATGATGTTTAACAGAGGCATACTCGATATTATAGATGCAAACTTATTTGATCTGGTTTTCTTTTTCATCTTTTCTTTTTTGAGACAGAGTCTACTCTGTAATGCAGACTAAAGTGTGTGGTGTAATCAATCACAGCTCACTGCAGCCTTGATCTCCCTAACACTCAAGTGATCCTCCTGTCTTAGCTTCCCAAGTCATTGACACTACAGGAATGCACCACCACATGTTGCTATTTTTTTTTTTTTTTTTTTTTTTTTTTGTAGAAACAGGGTATCACTATGTTACCCACGCTGCTCTCAAACTCTTGGCCTCAAACAATCCTCCCACCTCAGCCTCCCAAAGGGCTGGAGTTACAAGTGTAAGCCACTGTGCCTAGCCTTAATCAGTGTCTTACTCTTACATACATTTCTTCAAACTTTATAAGTAACACTTTTATAATAATTAGAAATGTACTATAATTTGATGACACAAAAAATTCGGAGTCATTTATTTTTCACTCTTGTATCCCACACAAATCCTCCATCCATTTCTCTAATAATTTTCTATGGTAAATTGTTAATGTAGAATTATCACAATCAAATGGTAACAACATTATATATGTTTAATTGGCTTTTAAAAAAGTATTAGTAATTTAAATAAATGTCATCATTGTGAAAATGTTGATTTCATATTAACTTTGAGTATAGGTATTATATTTAAAATGTTTTCCATCCCCAAATATTTTGAGTTATATAAAGTATTGTTTTAATTAATGTATCTTTGAAAACAACTAAAATTGAGAATTGTCAAATTGTCCTATATTTTTCGTTGTTTGGTTTCCTCCGATTTAAAATGTACTATACTAATGTCATTTTTGGTATATTAGCCCACTTAGATCTAAAGTAATTATTAGATTAAGGCTTAAGTCAGCCATTCTAATTTTGTGTTTACTGTTTGGTCTCAGATTTTTCTTTGCTTTTTTTCATTCCTACATTTCTATGGGGTTAAACATTTTAAAGATTTTTTAAAAAAATTATCACAGTGGTTGGGAATGTATTTCTTTCTATAGCTTTCTTTTAGTAGTTGCTCTACTGATTACATTACATATTCATAGCATAAAACAGTCTCCTAGTGTTATTATTTTGCCAGTTCAAGTGTAGAAACAAACCTTTATATCCATTATCTTTACCATTTATAATAAAATAGCTTTAAATATTTCCTTCATATACATTTCGAACCACATCAGTGTTGTAATTTTTGCTTCGCCAAACATAATTTAGAAAATTCAAGAGGAGGAGGAGTTTATTATATTTACCCATGTTTTTGCTTCCCATATACTTTCTTCCTTTTTGTCATTACAAAATTCCTATTATTATTGTTTTCCTTATGCACAGATAAATTCTTTTAGCTACTCTTTTAAAGTAGGTCTATTAATGACAGATTTTCTTAGGTTTTCTGTATCTGAAAATGTCTGAATAAGAAAAGATAAATTCCACCACCAAGATGGAAAAGATGTTAGAATTATCTGAGGAATATTTTAAAACACATTAAAAATCTGCTTATCTTTTAAACAGATTACTCTTTAATTTCTGAAGGACACTTTCACTGGATATAGGATTTGGGGTTGCAGTTCCCTATGATGTATCTTGGAATATTTTTTTTGGCTCTATTGCATTTGGAGTTCACTTAGCTTCTTGAATTTGTAAATTTATGCCTTTTGCCAAATTTGGGAACTGATTAGCCACTGTTTCCTTGAGTGCTTTTTCAGTCTTCCCTCATTCTCCTTTCCTCCCAGGATTATTACGACACAACTGTTACATTTTTTATTGTAGTCCCACAGGCCTATAAGGCTCTGTTCAATTTTTATTTCTTTTTTTTTTTTTCCTATTGTTCAGACTGGGTAATTTATTCTTTCTGTCTTCCAGTTCACTGATTCTTTCCTCTGTCTCTTCCAATTTGCATAGGCATCTATAATTGAGGGGTTTTGGTTTTAATTTTTATTTTGGTTACTACATTTTTTTTTATTCTCAAATTCCTTTTTTCTTCTTTATATCTTCTCTGTGCTTGTAAAGCCTTTATTTCTTTGCTAAAACTTTCTATTTTTTCTTTTGATTCAAGTATGTTTGTAAATGCTCATTGCATTTTTATGATGCCTGCTTTAAAATCTTTCTTGGATAATTTTAATATCCCTGTCATCTTGATGGAATTTATTATTTTTTTCATTCAGTTTGAGGTCTTCCTGGTTCTTGGTATAATGAGATAAATTTAAACATATACTTTATTATTTTACAAGATTCTAAATCTTATGTAAAAACTTATGTTTCTAGCTAATTTTCTGACACTGCTGTAATAGTGGCAGGGCTAGGGCACCAACTCATTACTGTTAGCAAGAGGTAAAATTCAGGTCCCCACTGGGTTTCAGTTGGGTCCATTATTCATCCAGCCTGGACCACCAAAATATCCCACTGATGGATGAGGGTAGAAAGTCTGACTCCTCTCTAGGCCTCTGTTGATACTGTCCTGGCTGGGAGGGATGGGAATGCCTCATTATTACACCCAAGTGGCTTCCACAGACACAATGGTGAGGGTGGTCTTGTTACTCCTGGGATTGACGAGAATTCTGCCTTTCTTCTAGGTGCCCTCTGGTATCCCCTGGCAGAGAGAAAAAGGGGTGTCTTATTACTGCTGGCTGGAGTGTATGTCCCTGCTCCCACCATGGTCTTTGCTGACATTGCTGGAGTGTAATGGCGATCTTGTTACTGCTCAGTGAAAATGAGAGTCTCAGCTCCCTACTCAGTCTTTTCTGACACCATCCACAGTAAAGGGGAGAATTAGCTACTTTGTTACTCTCTGGAAGTTGAGACCCCCCCCCCCATTAGGTCTTTGCAGACATGGGTGGGAGTGCGGCAACAGTTTTTACAATGGTATTTGGAGTAGAGCAGTTTACTGTCTAAACATTTTCTGCATGACTAGGCTTCCTCTCTTCTTCTCCTTGACTAGACAGAGCGGATTTTGTTAGCACTTAAAAAAAAAAAAAGTGTCCATTGGTGTTTCTGAGTTGCTGGCTTCTTTGAGTTCCAATCTTAGGTATATAAGGAAAGTCAAGGAATATACCACCATGTCACTCCTTTTGTCCTAATGTCTCTGCCCAGCCTGCCTCATCTATTATCAGGGGAGCCAGCCCCCGATATTTCAATGTAAGTTCTTTTCTATTTTCCCTAAGTGTCAGCCAGTCTGAGAAATAAAGGGAAAGAGTACAAAAGAGAGAAATTTTAAAGCTGGGTGTCCAGGGGAGACATCACATGTCAACAGGTTCCATCATGCCCCCTGAGCCATAAAACCAGCAAGTTTTTATTAGCAATTTTCGAAGAGGAGAGAGTGTACAAATAGGGTGTGGGTCACAGAGATCACATGCCTCAAGGGCAACAAAAGATCACAAGGGAGGTCAGGGTGAGATCACAAGGTCAGGGCAAAACTAGACTTACTAATGAAGTTCCATATCCTGCTGTACACGCATTGTCATTGATAAACATCTTAACAGGGTTCAAGAGCATAGGACTGGTATGACTAGAATTTGCCAAACTGGAATTTCCTAATCCTAGCAAGCCTGGGGGCGCTGCAGCAGGCCAGGGCGTGTTTCATCCCTTATCTGCAACCCCCAGAGCAGCCATCTTAAAGCCTCCCCCACCACCGCAGGAATGCATTCTTTTCCCAGGGCTGTTAATTATTAATATTCCTTAATGGGGAAAGAATTCAGCAATATTTCTCTCATCCATTTTCAGCAGTAAGAGAAATATGGCTCTCTCCTGCCCAGCTGCCAGGCAGTCAGACCTAATGGTTATCTCCCTTGTTCCCTGAACATCGCTGTTATCCTGTTCTTTTTTCAAGGTGCCCAGATTTCATATTGTTCAAACACACATGCTTTACGAACAATTTGTGCAGGTAACACAATCATCCCAGGGTCCTGAGGCGACATACATCCTCAGTTTACGAAGATGATGAGATTAAGAGATTAAAGTAAAGACAGGCATAGGAAATTATAAGAGTATTAATTTGGGGAACTAATAAATGTCTATGAAATCTTCACAATTTGTTATTCTGCCACAGCTTCAGCAGGTCCCTCCGTTCGGGGTCCCTGACTTCCCGCAACACTTTATCTTTCAGAGTTGTATTATATCTGCTCTCTACGTTACGTGCTGGTATTTATGAGAGCAATAGAGAAAAGTATGCGTATGACATCTTCCCATAAATGGAAGCAATCTGTATCTTCTTACATCCTTAATACCGGATTTTCCTAATTGCAGTAGAGTTGGTAATTTGTTGGGCTGATAATATTTCCTTCATTCCAGCACATCTGAAATAAGGGAAATGTGTGTGCTGCCTTTTTTGAGTTTGAGTTTTGAATACAAGCTCATCTTTTCAAATGTTAATTTTACCTCTATGATATTTGCTAAAATAGTTGTGCTGGTTTTGTTTTATACCACAGTTATGGAAACAGTTCACATTCATACTAGATAATTAGAAGCTACCTATATAGTGGCAAGGTCAGATCTTCTAAAGTAGAATAATGTTTTCTTTCCACAGCCTTTGAAAATGTAAGTGTAAATGGCTTCTTTAATTCAAATACTTATAATGTGAACTGTATAAATATGGACAATAATAGATTCGTACTGCTTTTCTCATTTGCATTTGAGATACTTCAGCAACTTTCTCCCCCATTTACTTGAAGCCATTAGCAGCAAACTGCAAAGACAGGATAAAAGTTACTAATTAAGCATCTGCATACCCTTAGTCAGGACCATAATATTATGATGACAATTATTAGATATTCTTTGTGGATCCTAGACATTTAAAGAGGAATTATATACAGAATTTGTGCTATATATAATGTTAAAAGGAATGGGAGGAAAAAGTCTCTCAAAGATTGCAAACATGTCTCTAGCTTTAAGATAACTTTTTAAAGACTAATTTTGTTAGAGAGTGAGAGATATTTTAAACTTCCTTATCTGCTTCCTGAAAGGAGGTCTCATTTTGTATGCTTTCTTTATGAGTAAATAAGGCAAATCAAAAGTATTACCAGTTTCCTATTTCATTGTTCACTCACATTCAATAGAACTTTTTTGCCATCTCCTGTAAAAGGAGAACAGAGTCAAGACAATGGGATAGACAAAAGCAAAGTAAACTGAGGTGCCAACTTCTGAGCTCACCTGTCTCAATTTCTCCCTGTGAGGGAGGGATGGATTTGTGGAGGTGGGTTAGGCCTCAATCTCAGAAATATGTTGGCTCAGATCCCTAGTTGTTTACTAATGTTTTGCATCACTGAAGAGAAAATAATTTAGCTTAAAGGTTCTCATTCTGTAGGAAGATATTGCCTAAAATGCAGGAAAGTGTAAGGATAATATAAAGGGGTATATGTAAAGAAACTGACATATATTTCTTAAATAAGGTGTCACATAATCATACTTATTGATACTATTATTATCTATATATTTGAAGTTTATTCAATTTTTATATTTCACAATAAGCATTGAGCTGCTTAAGCGAAGAGCTTAAGAATTACTCACTTTTGAATCCCTAGCTCCCAGTATAGTGCCCAAAACATAGCACATGCTCACCAAACGATTATTATTGTCAGTACACCACTTCAACCCAACATGTTATGGTTCTAATTTGTTCGTTATTAAAACATTGGTAAATATTAGTAAAACTATTCTGTGCAATATTTTAATTGTAAATACATGACATTATGCATATGTCAAAACCCATAAAACTATGCAACACAAAGATTCAGTCTTAATGTAAACTACAGACCTTAGATAATATTGCGTAAATATCTTTTCACCAGTTATAACAAATATATCACACTAACGCAAACGTTAAGACAGAAAACTTCTTGCATTACAGGGAAAAGGGGTGTTTGGAATTTCCCTGTGTTCTATGCTCTGATTTTCTGAAAACCAAACAGTGTTCTAAAAAAATAAAGTTTATTAATTTACAAAAAATTTTAAAAATACAATACCTAAATGAAAGTTATTGGATGAGACCAAAAGCCAATTATGTATTGCAGGAAAACTAATGAATCTGAATATATACCAATATAAATATTATAAAGTGAAACAGAGAAAAAAAGCCTGAAAATAAAGATAGTCTAAATTATGTCTGAAACAACATTAAATATTCTAATTTATTTGTATTTGGAATACCAGAAATAGGGAAAGAGAAAAAAATATTTGAAAAAAAATGGCATAAAATTCACTAAATTTTTATGAAAACTAGGAACATACAGATACAAAAACTTTAATGAGTTCCAAGAAGAAACCTAGATAAAACCACACAAGGGTCATACTCAAAAGACTGAAGCACAGTGATAAGGAAACTAGAAAAAAAAGGATGTTACATGTGAGAAAGAAATAATAAATAAATCAGATTTATTTTTAGAAATTATATGCGTCAGAAGACAATAAAAAATCTTTCAAGTGTTGAAAGAAAACCTCATAAACATGGAATGCTTTTACCTATGAAAATATCTCTGAGAAACAAAAGTGAATTTTAAACATAGGAAAATTTAGGTTGGAGAAAAAGTAATTTACCATTACTTTCAATGGCAAGAACTGCAATTAGTTTTGCACCAATGTAATAATTAGAGATAATTTTTTGCCAATATATCTGCACTATGGTAAATATTGTAAAATATTTTTCCAAGAAGAAAATGACAACAGGTGAAAATTTTGGTTTATAAAATACAAATATTAGCAAATTGAATTCACATATCCATAAAAAGGCTAGTATAGCATGCCTAAGAGGGTTTTATTTCAGATAACACAATTGGTTCTATATTTAAAAATCAATGAACATAATTTTTACCACTAATACACTAAAAAACAAAATTCATATTATAATACAAATTGACAGAAATATTTTAAATAAAATTCATTATGTATTCTTAATTAAGGAAAAACAACTTTCAGAAAACTAGGCATACAAAAGAACTTCCACAACATGCAGATAATATCATACTTAATTGTCAGACTGAATGTTTTCTACCAAAGATCAAGAAAAAAATAGTATGCTTATATCATTGTTATTCAATTATTCACTGTGTTAATACAAAGGAGAGAAAAAACATATGTGTGTGTATATATATATATATACACATTTATATACACACACGCACATATACACATACATATATGAATGGAAGGAGCAAAACTGTCTTTATTTACTGATTGATAAAATCACAAGAAACTGGCAAAGAAGCTATGAGAACTAGTAAGTAAAGATAGCAAGATCACCTGTTATGAGGACAATATGCACGATTCAACTGTATTTCTACAAACTAGCAATCAACAATTTGAAATAAAAATGTAATAACTTTAACAATAGATCCAAACACATAAAATGTATTGGTATAAACTTAACAAGAAATGTGTAATATATTCACAAGGAGAACTACAAAACATTGCAGAAAATGAATGAATAAACCTTAAATAAATGGAAAGCTATACCATGTTCATGAAGCAGAAGACTCAACATTAAGATGACAGTTCTCCAAATTAATCTACATATTAAACAAAATTATTAAAAATATCCCAGCAGACTTTTTGATATAAACAGGCTAAATTCTGAATTGATATGGAAGTATAAAGACCTAGAATAAACAAAACAATTTTGAAAAGTGAAAAAAGCTAAAATACATAAATTCCTATTTCAAAAATTACTGTAATGCTACAGTGATCAAGACAGTGTGTTATTGGTGTAAGATTAGGCATGTAGATCAACAAAACAAAATAGACACTCCAGAAAAATACCCATGTACATGGTCAATTAATGACAAATGTGTCACAGAATAGGAAATGGATTCAATTTTCAAAAGACTGAGTTGATGCAATCAGATATCTACATGTGAAAAAATATACCTTAATGCTTACCTCACACCATATAAAACTAATTCAAAATGGATCAGACTATAGTATAACAGCTAAAATTAAACATTAGAATGTGCACAGAAGTTTTATACCTAATTGCCTACAATTATCTATCAACTAGTGAATAAACACATTTTCCTTCATCTATACACTAGAATACCACTCAGCAATAAAGGGAATGCTATATACAACAACATGAATTTACCTTGAAAGAATTATGGTATGTGAAAGACATCAGGCACAGAAGTCAATATTCTGTATGATTACAATTACATGAAATCCTAGTAAAGTAAGTAGTACCTTCAAGCAGATCATTGGTTGCCAGTTGTGGCATATATTGGAGAAGAGATGTACTGCAATAGAGCATGAGGGAATATTCTTGCATAATAGATATATTCTATATTTTGATTTTCATAGCAATTACAGAAGCATACACTTAAATTTGTATACTGTATGCATAGAATTGCTGAAATTTAGATAATCTATCATATGTTGTAAAATATAATTTCATAAAAGGATTTTTTGAAGTGTTTATGCATGATTAGATTTCTACCAGCAATGGATAAGCCTTTCAGATTCTCTAAATCCTCAGCCAAACTTGGTGCTGAATGACATTGTGAGTAGCCAATCTGAAAGATATAAAGTTATATCTAAAGTGTACTTAACTGCTTTTCCCTTATTACTAATGAAGATGAATGTCATTGCAGCTGTTTATTGATCATTTTCACGTATACTTATTAAAAGGGTTCTTTCAATTTTTTATTAACTTCATTATAGGTTTAATCTTTTCAAATTTATTTGTAGAAATTATATTTTGGACACTTATTCATCAAATATGCATTTTGCTTTATCATGCCTTTTGCTGAACAGCTGTTTAATCCATTCAATCTTTATTTTTATAATCAATTTTTCAGTTCAGATTTTCTATTTAGGTAAAATATCTTCTGCCTAGGTTCAAAAAGAAATTCAATCTTTCCCAAATAACTTAAATGTGAAACCAATTTTTAATCAATTGAAATAGAATATTGGTTGTGAAATGGGGTAGGGATATAAATTTCTGTATTTTCTTCCTAACACTTTGTACAAGCCAAACGTATAAAAAAGAAATTCATTTGCTTATCCACAATGCCAGTTCTTTCGTATATTAATTTCCACATACATGTGGATATATGTCTGAACTTTGTTTCACAGATCTAGGTATCTATTTCTATGCCCTTATTATACAATTTTAATTACTATTTCATAAACAAATTGCTATACCCTCTTATAATTTTGATACAGAAATTTCCACCACTTTAACTATTCTTGCCTCCTCTTCTAAATAATTTTGACATTAAAGATCCATTTCTAAATAATTTATTTAGGGACTCTAATTTATCATTGCTTGTATTTTATTTTTATTGAGATGTTTGTTAATATATGTAGTCTACTATGCTGCAAGAAATGGATGTCTGAAGACAATCTTAAAAACACTTATAATGAGATGGAAAAACTTGTAGTCCCATCAGGTTTTCACATTTTTCAGTTTATGAAGAAAATTTCACCTTTTTCCCCCTCAAATAAATTCATATGGGTAAATTTGATGACAGTTTAGCCATACAGAACATAATGAAATCTGCTTAAATTTAATTCAATGATTTTAAAATTTGTGTGCAAAACCAAAGAAACTTCATTTCAATCTCGAATCTCAGTTTTGATATCACTGTTGATCAAGTTACCTATATAATCTGTATGTTATTCACATGTGTATATTATTAAATGCCTGGTAGATAAATGAGGTAGAGACATAAATTAAGTTTTATACATACATATGTGCTGTGGTTGGAGGGGTTTTACAAGAATAGGAACTTCATATAGTCATTCTAATTAATTGAAATAAAATGCACATCAAGAAGATGCTGAAATAAAGTAGTGGTCATGAAATAAAAGGAAAAAATATCCCTGCCCTTTAAATACTAGTAATTTAAATGTAACTGATTAAATTAGAAAAAATGATCTTGAAATCACAGTTCAAAATGAGATCTAATAGAATTTATTTACTCAGATGTGGTGTCACCTGCAACATGTTCTGATATCAAATTGCTTATTTAAAAACTTCATATACCTTTTAAAAAATAACTTTAGAATAAAATCATGGGATTTGGCCTGCTCTATGTAAGTAATACAGTTGATAACTTTTGGGTCACTTACCTGATTTAATTTGCTTTTTAAATTATTTTACTTATTAATGCATGCAATGCTTATTAAAACAAAGAAATGCAGTCATCTACCAGAAAATAACTTAAATATAATTAAGGTTATATAAAGATCATAGTCATTTTCTGATTATATGAAATTTGTATTTCCCTTTTGCCATCTGCGAACCTATTATAATATGCTTCAGGTGTACTACTCTTTCCAAAAGACTTCAAATTTCTCATAGTCCACCCTCACCAAGAAGACCCTCCTGCTTTCCTGCTCCATTTTGCCTGCAATCTAACAGTGTCTATAAGACCCCAGACCTTGCACATCTGGCACTCCAGCATGGGGAAGGGCCAGGTAGCTTCATGACGTGTAGTGTAAATATACCTCACTAATTTCCTAAGGAGGATCCACCTACAAATCTTACCAGTATCCTGTCTACCTAGTCCCCTAAGGGAATGGGGGATAAGGGCATTCATAGCTGGTGAATTTGGTTTTGTCCTATATTATAATTCATCTGCTCAGAAGTTAGAGTTTAATCACCTATAATTCAAGCAATATATTTTACAGTAGACTGATAACAGCTCATGATTTATAAACAGCTTCAATGAAGATTAAGTCATTTAGTAGGCAAAATTTTTGCTAGATTCTTCAGAATTCATTTTCACCACAGAAAAAAAGATACAATGTAGCTTGATACTTTTTACAATGTACTTGGTACAACCTTAAACATTTAATGAAATGGAAATATCTTTATCATTGTTGCTAACATGGTGATCAATGTTATGCCCACCAGCTTGATACAAAGAACTCAAAGCAAGACAAGTCATGTAAGACCTGGGGTTCCAAGTCCTGGTTCCATCATTTATTGACTTCAGAACCTTAGGAAATCCTGAACTATATTGTTTTCTTGTAAAAAAGGAGATGAATGTTTACCTGCCTAATGAATAAAATTGTTATTTCAGAAAAATATTAACATCAGGGAGAATATATTATACACTTTCTATTCTGAGAATTTCAGCATATAGCAATTTTTTCAAGACATTTTTGTCCACAATGATTATTTTGATGTGTTAATATTTTTCATCTAAAGTACATATGCTTTGTTATTGTCATGGGTATATAGATTTTGAAATAATTTTATAATTCAGTAGCTAGATAAGCTCTATTTTATAAAGACTCCAACTTCTATCATACCAAAGCTTAAAAAATTCTGAATACATTTTAAAGAAAACTGAACACTGTCTAAAACATGAATTAGCTACAGTTCAGTTGCTCCTTTCCTCTATTTAATTTACCTCAATTATGTCACTTGCATTAAGGTAAATAGTATAATTTATTAAAAATGTCAAACTTCACATTTCACTTCCTTGATTGATTTCAGCTATTTAGAAATTATGACATTGTACTTGTTGCCACATTTTAGCAAACACCACAGCTTGCAGCACTTCCACTGTTTTCGGTTTTTAGTTTTTAACTAAAGCAAGGATACTTTAAGATGTGTTACTTTATTTTATATAAAAATTTATAATTTTTAAAAGGCCAACAACTTGACTGTGTTGCTTTTAATGGCATTTCTTTCTTCTCAGAATGAGCAGTATTCCTTTCCCACTGAATCCCAGACAGAAGTTATTCCTTCATCACACAGGATCCAATGTCTGAAAGAGAAAACATACAAAGAGTAGCTATCTGAGAAATAGAAATTCATACATTTTCCTTTTCACGGCAATAGCCATGTTCAGACAATATTTTTAACCAATAAGAATGGTAATAATACAAAATTTTGTTTCACCGAAAAACACACATAATTTTTAAAAATATTGCAAATGTATTTTTATAAATTTGTAAATCATTTTTGATTCAAACTGCCAGCCTCTTTTGAGCTGACTATTGTAACTGATGTAAACTATCCACTGTAGCATGCCACACCATTCACAGATAAAACTTGATTAATGGTAATAATGAAAATAATAGTGTTATATTGTATCTCTAAATAGATCTGAATAAGTTTGATAATCAGGGAAGAGTTGGAATACATTGCTATTGTATTTTTATGTGCCCAATAATTATTAGAACATTTGCAAGTGGTTGGATTCAATCTGCCAAGATAGTACTGTCCTAAGTAAAAACACCTTTTAAAGATTATTATCTAGCCTAGCCAATTATAAGACTTCCAATAGCAACAGAAAATTACCCTTTGTCTTGAATTCATCATTTAGATGTATTATCTACAATTGGTGTTCTTCTACAATGCATTTTTTAAGGGAACTTTCTTTTATTAAAAAAGATGAGGGCCGGGCGCGGTGGCTCAAGCCTGTAATCCCAGCACTTTGGGAGGCCGAGACGGGCGGATCACGAGGTCAGGAGATCGAGACCATCCTGGCTAACACGGTGAAACCCCGTCTCTACTAAAAAATACAAAAAACTAGCCGGGCGCGGTGGCAGGCGCCTGTAGTCCCAACTACTCGGGAGGCTGAGGCAGGAGAATGGCGTGAACCCGGGAGGCGGAGCTTGCAGTGAGCTGAGATCTGGC
Source organism: Macaca nemestrina (assembly GCF_043159975.1). Lineage (NCBI taxonomy): Eukaryota > Metazoa > Chordata > Mammalia > Primates > Cercopithecidae > Macaca > Macaca nemestrina. The sequence continues at coordinate 79,567,542 of NC_092128.1, read as the reverse complement.
CACTGCACTCCAGCCTGGGCGGCAGAGCGAGACTCCGTCTCAAAAAAAAAAAAAAAAAAAGATGAGATAAGATGAAAAGATAAGAACTTTTCTCACTGATTCTCAAATAATGTCTTTGTCCTGTTAAGATGCCACCCTTTCCAAAATACCAGTCAGGGCAGGTTTCCTGTGGGTTAGCTCACTCTCATTACCCCTTTCAATCCCTTTCCCCCGTGCTTCCTTAAACCAGAGGAATCAAAAATGGATTATTCGACTTCCTTGTGCTCATGCAGCTTACAGGGGTGAAAGGTTCATGCGATCTAATTCTGGTCAATAAGATGGAAGCTTAAGTCCCTGTCTCATGAGCAAACATCTGCTCTCATTTTTCTCCTGTCTCTTTCTTACTGCCTGAAATGCATATTTGATGTCTGGAAGTGCAGTTAATTATGTTCCACTATGGATGAAGACAATGCAAAGAAAGAGAAGAAAGGAAGGAGCCTGCATTTTTGATGAATACATTAAACACTTTTTTTCCAGATATTCTGCTACTCACAGATCACATAGAATCCCAGACAGTGAACTAGCCCTTCTAACAAGTGAAAAGATGATGAAGGAGAAAGGAAATCGAAGCATAAGACACTATCCATGAGAATCTCTTTCTTGAATTCAACTACAGAGAACTGGAATAGAGACCTTAGAACTATTACAAAGGCCTCTCATTTCATAAAAGAGGAAAACAATGCCCTGCAGTTATAAGCGACATTGCCCATGTCTATGTAGCTTATTTATTTAATGGTGAAGTATAACTGGGTCTCTTGACCATCAATTCTTTCCACTCTCCATATTATCATGTCCAAATGAGCTAAGAATTAGTAAGGCTAGATCTTCAATTTCTCTCCCCTAACACTGTGAACTCGACCACACCATTTGCACACACAGCACTGGTGTGAGACTTGTAGGTACATGGAGGAATGCACGGGAAAGGGGCTGTGGAGGGTAATTGTGGCATTAGAAAATTTTTTAACGCGTAAAATACTTTTTCCCCCTGTAACAATACCTTTCCCTCATAAATTTTGTTTTTTCTGGCTAAAATACTGCATAAATTCTGCTTTAATATGTGAGAATAAAATAGAAATTAACTTGTTCTATTTTTCCACATTGAGGAAAAAGAGGCATATCCAAATTTAAACAGTGTTATTCTACAATTTCCTAAGTACATGCATATATAGAGATAAGTTTAGATATATAAGAAGACAAGGAGAGGGAGAAAGAGAGCTTCCTGACTATTCACATTTAAAAGCTAGGCCTACTACAAAGCTCTGGGTTTATCTCCCTCTACCTTGTTTGTGGTTATTGCCCATCAATAACCTTAGATCCAGGGAAGGGTAAGAATTCTGATGAACACATAGCCAGCAGGATAACTTCTGGGCTTGGCATCAGCACTGTAGTTCCTGGACGACTAGAGAAAACAGAAAAATCCACCTAGAGTCCTCAGCAGTCTGGGAAACTTGGCAGGTCATGCAGCAAAGTATTCAGTCCACAGGAAAATGAGATTGTATATTAACTTATTTATTTTGGATAGTATAATGCTTTGTTGGTTTTTTCTCTGTTTGGGAACAAATAACAAATTGTTTAATTGAAGTATAATATGCTATAGCAGATGCTATTGATGTGTAACCTACATTTTCTCCACCCACTCCAGAAGTCACGTGCAGCTGTTGTGAGCAAGGCTATACATGTTGATGGTGTTTGTTGATCGTTTGGTGTTAGCCTTAAACAGAACACATTAAAAAAAGACTTGGCTTACAATTTTCACTCTGCCCTTTTTCTTAGGAAATTTATGCAACTTCTCTGAGTCTCTGATTCCCCACACATGAAGCAGAATTATTATTAATTTTGCTACCTTATATCCACTGCAGCATGCAGGCAAGCAATGTGGCTAATATATATGAAAGTACTTAGAAAACTATGAATTAGCCTACAGATATAAATTGCTGTCAGGTTCCTTTTTTATACTCTTTCAAAATGTCTTGAGTTTGAGGCCAGTGCAATTCTGTGCAGAACAGAAGGAAATTGTTCAGGCAGATTCAAGTTGAATATAATTAGCACAAGGGTATTTCCAAGAGGTGTCTTAGACTATATTTAACTCCCTCGTGATCTCCATCATTATCAGCGTTACTTTGATAAAAAATTATTTGCTAGGGAAAATTATATAGAATGTAAATAAGATTAATTTTAGAAATAAAAATGTGTTAAACACGTTGACGTGCATCATTTAATAAAAAGGCATGCATTGTTCTTGCTATGCAAATGCAGTTTTAAAACAAGACCTTCTAGTCAATTCTCTCTGAAACAGAATCCCTGAACTGCCATTGAGCTAAGAGCATAGGTTCAGCAATTATTCTGCCCGCTTACATGTTCTGGAACCATGACAAACCAGGTCCTTACACTAATAAAGGCACTGCTATGGATTACTATCACAAGCAGGCTTAGCAAAAATTAAATTTAGAAAGGAAAGAATATGGACCATTCCTTACTGGAAATAAATGAAGTTGCTTTTTTTTGAGAATAAGGAAGATAGTGGCTGACAATTGTAAAAGGTGTTTCCAAAGTAAATCCATCTTGGATTGATTCCCCACCACCTGACTGTTCATATTACAGCCTTGTCTGCCATGGGGTTGCTTCTCGTTTACTTGATACAACAGAGAGCATGAGACTACCATAACTTTCAAGGCAGTCATCTGAAAATCTTTTCTGTAAACAGCGAGAAATTAAATATTTTAGGCTTTGTGGGTCATAAGGTTTCTGTCACAACTACTCAACTCTGTCTTTGCAGTGCAAAAGCCTCATAGGCAACTTTGAAAGTAGGCAATGTTCTACATGATGCCAGAGACAGTACAAAAAGAATGAGTGGGACTGTGTTCCAATAAAACTTTATTGAACAAAACAGACAGCTTCCCAAATTTGGCCTCTGAGCTGTAGTCAGCTGATCTGTGCCCTAAGGCGTGCAGCTCCTAGAGAGATGCTACCTGCTTGAGAGTGATGTTTATTTCATTTCTACACCTGAAGCTATTAAAGCTTGTGGATATTGATGCTGCAGTTTTACCTGGACTGCTATTCCAGAAGCAGGTGTCTTTTACATGAGCTACAAGGAATTGATCACAATAGTGTGTATCCAACTTTTTCCCTACCGCCAGCTAATCTTTCTCATTCTGTTCTTATCACCCCTAGATTGAAATTTCACATAAATGTTTAAACTCCTCCAGAGTTCATGCTCAATGACAAACTACTTGACTACTTCTTGAATGATAGAAAAACAATAAAAACAGTACTTTCTCTTTTAGGCCCCACTGTCCTTTTTACTCCAAGAAAGTAATAAAGTCCTCCTTTTCCTTTGCTTGTTCCTGCCAATGATAGTGTGGGACAACCACCAATGTCTTGCACAACTTTCCTATTGTTGTGCTTCTAGCTCAGCATCTCCCCCCAGAGTTCACTCAGCAAATTTTTCATCAAAGCTTTTGCTGGAGAATTTTTGTTTGAGTTGTTCAAGAATCTACAGGAGAAGGATCTAGGCTGAGTGATCTAGCTTGAAATGCCTGCCTCCATCCTCACAGAAGCTGGGGCAGATAATCTAGGTGCCTAATGAATACAGAAAAACTTCCAAGAACATGGCTTATGTTTCTTTTCATTTAACTATAAGGTCATTTTCATTCCCTGAGAAGGTAAAATTCATCTTCCCTTAAGATGAGCTATTGATTGGTTTATACTGATCTTTCCCTGAGGAAGAATCTAAGACCCCAGAGAAGCTGACGGAAGAAGCAGCCTACCTCTCCTAACAAAAAGTTTGAAAAAATAGTCTTCTCTTGGTTTCACAATTGCCTTGGATCTCTAATTTAAGCATTATAACACCAGGGTATCTTGTCATCTAGGGAGAGAAAGATAAAATTATCAGGAGCACATGATAATATATAATACATTCTCAAATGCACCCTGCAAAACTCATTAAATATCCTCTAGTCTTCTCTAATTATCCCAGTGGCCTATCAGCAGTTGCTTATAACACATCATAATAAAAAAAGATATTTTTAACTGGCAAATGTTCAAGCTTTCATAAAATTATTTGGGGGCAAGAATTTCAGTTTTTTGCCTAATAAAAAGATTTCATGTACAGGAGATTCAACATAAGGTAGCAAAGAGCTTTGATTATTATATTTCAGAGCCTGGGAGTCAAATGCAAAAGCTAAAAGAAAATTCTGTTCCTCTGTGGGAGAACACTCTGCAGAACAAAGACCTTTTACTACCCAGGACTTTTCTGAGTTTTAGATGTTGATTTTCCTTACTTTTCTTTTCAAGATCAGAATGTCTCTATTAGTGCCTTTTAGACAGGAATATCATGCAGAGAATTGAAAGGGCACCACAGACTGGAAAACACGACTTATTGTATAGATTACAAGCATTGCAATTTATTTAATTATAAAGTTATTCCTATTCACATATATTTTGCATTGGCTAACAATCTGCTGAAACCCCCAAAACTGAGTAGCAAAAGTGAAAATGGAGTTGATAATTTGCCTAAAGACTCTACAATATTGAGCTTTCATCTCTAAAATGGGGGAGGGGAGACAAAGAAGAGGAACATGTGACTTTGTATGCTACTAAATGTGTTTTCAAAATGTATAATAGATTTATATGTATGCATGTATATATAATTCTGATTATATATACACATTTATATATAGGCATATGCACAAAAGAACCATACATATGGATGGCTTTGTGGTTTCTATTTTTATATATAATAGAAAGATATACAGGTAGAGTTTTTCATACTTTTGTCAAATCTATGGCTTAAGCATTTAAAATTTTTCTATTTTAATTAAAATTAAGGCATTAGAATGAAACATGTGCAAAGAAAAATATTGGAGCTTTATAGAAGCTTCAAATCCTGAAAATAAGGGGCAATTCTAGTTATGAATACTGATATATTTTAATTTTGTATGATTGACTTATTCTATTTAAATTTAAATATAATATAATACACTTCTGAATTCTTTCTTATTCCTTCAGGGAAAGGGAACTAGTATGAAGTTATATTGAGGTGTGAGAGTAAGAATGGTAGCCAAATAATAAAGTTTTCACAGATTTACTTGTGCCAAACTTGTCTCTCACACAAGAGACAGCTAACGTTTCTGTAAGACATAAAACATTGTCAGCCTCTACTGTCCAAATAAGCTTCCCTAGGAGTTTTGTGTTGAAAGAAAATATGACAGAGCATCCCTGATGATCACTGACTAAATTTTAGAAGCTGACAGTTGTGTCAGCATATGTGATATGGGTGTTGCTGTGGCTGCCAAGAAAAACTGTCATGGAAGACCTAGCATTTATAGCAATGGTTAGTGTGCCATAGCCAGGGCAAAATCACAGTACAGGGACACACCAAAATGTTCCAGTACATCTGCTCCCAGGAAAAAGCAAAATCCGCAAGTATCACTAGGGCAAAACACTTGCAGTGACTGTGAGAGCCCTCCGAGAAAAAAGGCACAGGGCAAGTGTAAAAATAGGCTAGTTAGTCCTAAGAGGAGAGCCTTGCCAAATTTTCACAGAGAATATGTATTTCTCCCCACTTTGTGTTTGGCGACAGTGAGCAGAGAGGATTCCCTGTTTCCTCTCTTTGACTATAAAGGCAGACGCCTCTTAGAAGAAAGAGTGTCTATTGGAGCGCTCGGTAGCTACTACTGGAAAAAGCAAGAGAAAAGAGCCAGGTCAAATGTAAACCCTTCTTATGGAACCAAGGGTTAGATATGGTTCCTAACCATGACGTAACAGTAGTGAAGGGAAAGCTCTGCTTAATACAAATGAATGAAAAACAACAACAAACAACTTTTAGGGTCCGTTATATTTGGAAGAAAACTTATTATAGTGACTAGAAACATGAGCTCTGGAATCACATACCTGAGTTGTTACAAAGCTTCAGGCAAATAACTCACCATTTCTAAGTGTATAATCTTGGGGCTGTTGAGACTAAAATAAAAAAAATGCATGTGAAGTTATTTTTTAGCATATTTGGAATACAGTCACCCTTTTGTTAAAGTTACATATTGATATGACTAGCACTCTTTGCAGAAAAAAGTAAATGGATAAGCACTTAAAATCTCTACTACTTCCATGTATATAGTAATTCAGGAAATAATGACAAGGTGCTCATATTTTAATTTATAATTAATAACTACTTGTAATGGTTTCTCACCTTGAACAATTCCTAATAATTCTTATTAATAACTGATTATATCCAATAAGAAATAGGTTTCAACTTTTACAAAAAGGCAGTGACAGAGGAAATTAATACAAACAAGTAATGCAATTTGGATTTGGATGACTATTTCTTCATCTATTGTTTGTTTGAATGTAATTTTTGGCGCGCGCACACACACACACACACACACACACACACACACACAACCACCTGTTCCTGCTGACTTTTTATACTTAATTTCCTTTACCTAAAATTATAATTTTAGATTCCATTGACAGATTTGTCCTATTGTTAATGATTTATGTTCATTTTTAAAAGATACCTTTATGTATCTCTGAATCAATCTTTCTCATTACAAATGATTTTGTTTTCCTGAGCACTCTCAGTTACTTCATAACATACGGTGACACTTCACATTTTTCCTATAGGCAATTCATAAAATCTGTCACTTCCCTTCATGACATTTTCTGTAATATTTTTACATGGGGCTTTACTCATGAGGTCATTTGTAAGAAATGTCTCTAAAAAGTATCATTATGCATTTGAGTAAGTCTTATGGCTGATGCAAAACCACTGTGGCTCTCTTTACAGGGGTTTTTGTTTAATGGCTATTTTTGAGGACTCTATTGCCTGTAAACCTGTGACCCATATGTAGCTTTTGGAGACGTGTTCAAAAATAACAATTAAACGAGGAGTTCATTTCTTTCTAAAAGTGGAAAAAAAAGTGTCTTCTCACATTTCCGAAGATTTTCACATAGATCTGTCATCTCATCATCTAGGAAACAGGGCCTAATATTTCCAGTGCATGCCATAATTTTAGAGTTAAGTCTTTGAAAAGACATGGTCAAAAGATTAACTTCAGAAAGGTGCTAATTGACTGCTTCCAAAGGACAGGGGCAAAAAAAAAAAAAAGGAAATTTCATTATGGTTATTTTAGACTTTTGTATGTAGAATTACTAAAATGACCAATATTTTCCAGGACAGCTGTGTTCACTCCTTTCCCATAAGTACACAACTGTCAGACTCTGTACTCTACTTTTTGGCCGAAATGTTGTCTCTGTTAGCGTAATTGCAGCTGAGGCTGCATGGTATTTTCTTTGTCAACACTTTAATATTTGACTTTCGATGCCTAGACTACTCAAGAAGTACATAACCAAAATCTTTCTTGGTCAGATACTCACTACAAGGTAGAACTTTTTTTGCCATCTTTGCTTTGTTCGTTTATCATAAAGAAGCAGGCATTTGTGCAGCTTTTTCCCATTTAAGTTTTCCAAAAACCTGACAGGAAAAAGACAACAAGGTAACTGAAAATTGGTATTTTTCTCTTCTTTTTCTATGAAATAGGAAAAAAAAGTGTATTAGAAATTTGAAATGCCTGTTAGTTGGAGACACAGAATGTTGCCTTGGTTCTGAACAGCTTTACATTCCTAAGGTACGCCTCAGCAAGTAAAAACGTACCACTGGAGCAGCCGCAGCCAGCTCTGCTTCGATAGAATATCCCACCCCTATTTCTTCTGCTCTCCCACATTCACTGTCTTTTTATTGGTGAGCTAAAGAGGATGAGTGAGACAGGCTAGAAGAGGTTGTTCCACTCTGGGGTAGTACCCTCCCCATTTATATTCCAATTCTCAGTCACTGAGTAAGTTTTAGACAATCATCTGGGTATTGCAGGAATTTTGCTGTACTTTATCATTCCTAGAATGCTGAGAGCTGTGACTTTATGACATCCAGCTTGTCAAGTGTAACAAAGGCAGGACGTATTTGACATGTGAAGAAAGAGTGTATCACAGGCCTACAGCAAAGCAGATGAAACAGTAATAAAATAACAAGTGTCATGTAAGATTAACTGGGACATATACACCTCTCCTAACATGATCTCAGTTCACTGCTATCTGGGCTCATAAAAGCTGCATCGGAAACATGGAGGAAGGCTCCATGGTTCAAATACAATTGTATTGCCTCCAGAAAAACCTTAATTAAATTTCAAACAATGGGATTTGTGTTAACAGAAACGTAATTGCTGATAATTGCTCCCATTCAGCATTATTTATTTTTTATCAAGTGAAACCTAGTTATTGCATCCTCCCGTGCTAGCCTCAACTAATCTTTAATTTGGCACACAGACACTTTGAGAGTCATGTAAGGTGCCCCGCCTTCATCCTCAAAGGCAGTTGGCTCTCATCCATGTCAAAATGTACATTGTCCTCTTCAGTGATATGGAAGTCTATTCAGGCATAGTGATTCATTGTGGTTATACTCCATCATACTCTATTATGCCAGCATTTTACTTAATCATTGTCAGCCAGGTCCACCCATTTTTGCTCTTGCCCTACTACCTTCACACTCATGAATGTAGCAGATGCAAGGATGCCATTAATGCTGGTCAATTTTTTTTCCTGGGTTGCAGATGGCCGAGCTATATTTGTTCGTGAGGAAGCCTCAAATTTTATATTTTAACAGAGTAAAAACTTCCATCCTGAACGAATCTTGAAATTACTGATCTCTTAATTTAACATACATTTAAAAAATAAATTTGGATGGAGAGTGTTATTTCCCCTTTCCCTCAACTGAGCTATTGTTTTAAGACTACCTTTCTAGTTTTATCAGAAGTAAGAATTCTCCTCTGAAGAGTGTATTGTATTTTTTGCTTCCAAAATGAGTCTTAGCCTGTGTCTATGCAACCAGGTACAAATTTTAAAAATTGATAGAGACAGTTTATATTTCTGCTAACATATATTCCCCATTTAACGTGTGCTTCTGAGAGTTCTAAATAATTTTCCTTTTTATATTACCCCCTGACAAAGGTGTTAATTTGTCCCAATTTTACAGACGAGGAAACTGTATCTCAGAATGGTTAAGTTGGCTTGAGGTTCAATTATGTTCAATACACCTAAGTTTGGGCCTCAGAATAATATGTACTTCTTGGGTGACTCTGGAGAACTACTTAAACTGAGGTTTATATCCCTTCTCTGAAAATATAAAATAAAAATAACCACCTCCAAGTTCTCTTGAGAGTAAAATGATTTAATATCTGCAATATGTCTGGCACACAATACATACTCGATAAGTGGTAAATATAATGGTCACAGCAATTACAGATAGATATAAGAGGAAATATATTTTATGTGTGTGGCTTTGCATTTATCTACTTCACACCAATTACCATCTTAAATTAACCATCCTCCCTGTAGAACTAACTAGTTTTGTTAGCGTTGTATAAATATTTCCTTCGGGTTTCAAATGCATATTTTTTTCATACATTTTATGATCAGAAGGTGAGGTCAGTTCCTTGTTCACTCCCACATATGCCTTCCAGGAAATTGTTTTCTATATGAAAAATAAAATAAACTTACAAAAAACAATGCTGCTCCTCCTTCAAGGTTTATATTACCCAACCACATCATCCTCCCCTCTCTTTTCAGTATCTTTTTGCACCAATCTCTTGGTTATTAACTTTCATTTGTGTAGTATCTGGCTTCGTATCTTGTTATCTTCTTCCAGTATCCTAGAGGACTTGAACTTTCTAAAGCCTCAACTATTGATAATTCTTCCTCTTCATCTTTAATGATATTCTTGTGCACTGTACTTTATTCAAAGTTGTCACATCTCACTCAGCTCCACTCCTGAAATCAACAAGTCCCCCATCCCTCTCCCTGACTGCAGCTTCCCATCCTTTACACAAAAAATATTGAAACTCATAAAGGTCTTAAATTTATTTTGGTCCCCAGTTATGAATCATGCAGCCTCCTGCTGGCTTTCTGTCCTTCGTATTCACTGTACATTTCATGGTCCATCAGCACTGCTACTGTCTAACAGACCCCTTAATCCTCTGATACTTGTATTCTGCTCCCACAGCCCCATCTCACAACTCCAAATGCAACGTTGGTCAGAGAAACCACAACTGGACAGATTGTTTTCACAATAAATCCGTGATCACCAACCACAAACAAATTCATATATGGAATCTCAAAGCTGCCAGGCCACTTTGCTGTTCTAGAAATCATGTGCTTTCATAGTTTTTATCAACTAAGATGTTTGCTTCTCTCCTCAAACCTTCAAGCTCTCCTCCACTCTTTCTGTGTTAATACACTGTGTCCATGTCACATTTCATAGAGAAATCAAAGTCATCAAATTGGTTTATTCCTCAACTCCCTGACACCAATCTTCTGCTTTTTCTGTCCTTTCAAAAAGAGTTTTCCTCTATTTCTCCATAACTGTTTTTCTAATGTATGGTAAGTCTCTCTTTTTTTTCCCCATCTTTTCAGGAATCTTGTTCCACTGAAAAGCAAATAAAAAGCCTTATAGACTTTCTTAAAGACATATAGACTGAAAACTCTTATAGACTTTCTTTGCTCATTCTTCAATCTTTCTCTTCATATGAAATGTTTTCTATCATTATTTAAATGTGGTCTTGCCTCTCCCAATAACATTTAGTAAAATAAAATAAATATGCTTTAAACACTCTGTCATTTTTCCAGACTTTTCTCTACCAACTTGTCTAGTAGAATTTCTTGAATTATATTTGCCTAACCGGGTGCCTTTGCTTCCTTGGCTATTTTTTAGGCTTCACTTCCAAATCAGCTCCTAGTTCCTACTACCTACCACGTAACCACTCTGATGTTGTCAACAATTCTGTGCATTTTACCATTCAATATATGTATTTCAATCTTGGTACAATTTGATCTTTCATGAGCATTTGACAGAACTGCTCAGTTTCATCTTATTAACAAACTGTCTAATTCACCCCTTTGTCCATTTCCTTTTCTATGTCCCCCTTTATCAAACATCAAAATGCTGGCGATTCTTTGTCCTGAACTCTCCTCTTTTTCTCCATGTGCATTATTTCCCTTTTTGATCACTTCCATCCCTAACTAGTGACTGGAAAGTAGATATCACGTATAACAAGTAATTGTAGACTGTGGGTTCTATGGTTGAAGGGTAAAAATCAAAGCCCACAGACTGAAATCTGCTTTGCAGAAGGATTCAAACATTGCAGAGCAGTCCATTTTTTGCATGATCCACTGCTGTGGGGTATTTGCATTTTGAAAATCCTTGAAAATTATGTGCTTTTATATTTGAGTTATTAGATTTAGAGCTTTCACCTATTTTTCAGAATAAGATTCATAAAATCCCCAAACAGTTGATAATGCTGCAAAGCCATTTAACATAAGACCTCATCCTTGGGATAAAGGCATATTATTATAACTCAATCACTGAAGGACCTAAAGATCATCAAATACCCAAGAATTGTCATAACCAGCCAGTTTTCTGACTTACAAATTTTGGAAAACCACATAAAACTAACAGTAAAATTTAACACATCCACAAACACATGCACATGTACACATATACATACACGTATACACATATGTATAGATGTGTGTATATGTGTATGTGTATATATGTGTGTGTGTATATATATGTGTGTATATATACACATATATACACATATATATATATATATGCAGTAGGAGGAAAACGGAACCACCACAAGCATCATTCAATCCTGCTCCTTTTAAAAATGTTTCTGTCCCAAATCCCTAATAAATCTATTTTTTTCAAATTGGAAAAAAGGTTCATATGAGAAAAACTAGTAAGTTTTGGAAATTATATAACATCCATGATCTTTATTTTCAAAAAAATATTCATTTTAAAAATACATAACAGGATTTTTCCAGTTTGAGCTCAACAAAAATGTTCCTTCTAGTAAGTTGACTTTAACTTTGCTAATCAATTAAGCTACTGTGATCTTTTTTGTTGAAGGAATCCACTGTGAATCTGCTCTGAACAACATCTTTGTGTACAGCCTAGATATGATTATTTGAAAGGAGCATGCATTCCGGATCAATAGTTCTTAGTTCCAATGTCAGCTCTGTCTTTTGCCAGTGTGCAAGTCTCTGGGATGTTAGACACTTCATCTAAAGAGTCATAAGATATTAAAGTTTGAAGCGACCATTTAAGTCATCCACCTTAATTTCTTCTCCACCATCCATAACAACACAGCTCAAGTTGGCACTTTCAGTGAAAATCTTCGCAAGAGGCAAAGTATCAATTGCCTACATTTATCAATTGCCTGCTATATGTCAGTAATTTTGCTGAGAGATTTCACATAGGTTATAATTACTCATTTTTGAACAATTTTACAAGTGAGAAATCTGAGGCCTAGGAAGTTTGCATTACTTAAAGTTGTACTGCAGTTAATAAAATGTCATGACCTGATCCCGAGGTCATCTTATCTCCTTCCAAAAGCAGCATTCTTTCCACAATGCCACATTATATTTTTGAATAGTTTTAAGTTCATACTAGAATAGATTCAAGTGTGTTTTTACACGACCTGCACCTATTGATCTAATTCTCCACAATAAAGCAACTTAAAATATTTCTTATCTTTTACCTCATAATAGTAAAAAACCCTCCAACTGTCTACCATTATCTGATGTGTTAATTTGCAGAGGGTGCATGGCTGCACTCTTTATAGCTTAGGCTGCCTGGATTGTCTTATTAAACCCTTTACTTATCCAAAATATATTATCTGTCAATTAAGTTTTCCAAAATAATCATTTTATATGATCTCTGCATTGTTTTTTAAAATTCACACCTTTCTTAACTTTCTGCAATCTGACATCTACTTTCAGGGTTTTATTTAATACACTTTATTAGAGTTACTACTTATTTTCTAAATCTATAAATTTAATAATTTTTATTCTGTAATTTTGTTGATTTTTTGTAATACTTCATACTCATTTTAAAAATTATTTTATAGATTTAGAATTACAAGTATACTTGTGTTAGTGGATGATATAGTTTGGCTGTGTTGCCACCTAAATCTCATCTGAAATGTAGCTTCTATAATTCCCATGTGTTGTGGGAGGTATGCAGTGAGAGATAATGAAATCATGGGGGCAGTTTTCCCCATACTGTTCTCATGGTAGTGAATAAGTCTCAGGAGATCTGATGATTTTATAAGGGGTTTCCTCTTTCACTTGGCTTTCATTCTCTCTTGGCTGCCTCCATGTAAGATGTGTCTTTCACCTTCTGCCATGATTGTGAGACCTCCCCAGTCACATGGATCTGTGAGTCCATTAAACCTCTTTTTATGAATTACCCAGTCTTAGGTATGTCTTTATCAGCAGTGTGAGAACAGACTAATACAGTTGATATATTGCATAGTAGTAAAGCCTCGGCTTTTAATGTACCCATCACTGAAATTGTGTATATTGAGCCCAATAGGTAAGATTTTATCTCTCAGCCCCCTCCTACACTCCCCTACTAATTGGAGTCTCCAATATCTATTATTCCGTTCCATATGTGCATGTGTACCTATTGTTTAGCTCCTACTTGTTAATGAGAACATGTGGCTTTTTACTCTGTTTCTGAGTTATTGCTCTTAATAGCCTCCAATTCCATCCATGTCACTACTTATTTGCTTAAAGTACTTTATGGCATCGCTGGACAGTGTAAAAATTGACAGGAAGTGAATCTCAGGTGGAACATTAAGGGAGGAAGAAGAATGCAATAACCAATGGGTTATACATGTCACAATTATATAAATAAATAGTCTTCAAATCAAAGACTGCCTTGGAGAGACAGCAATTTATATGTTGTATTATACTCCAAATTTATCCCCCAAAGGTAGGAATCATGCCATTCGCCTTCATCCTCCATGTGATAGGTGTTTGGCTAAGTATTTCTTGAACACTTATTTTTCTCTTGTGTTTTTAGCCGTTTTTGTTCAAATTTTACTGTATTGAAGTCAGTTACATTTAGCTCAAAATTTACTCTACACCCAAACTGCTATTATTCTTGATAACAACATAAAAACAATGCTTATTTGCCTATAACCATGTAGAGAGAAAAATCCCTATTTCTAGGCTCTCTCTTCATCTGCTTCTTTAGCTATTATATTACAAAGCAACTACATTTCTGAAGATATGAATCATTTATTTTTAGAAGTCCTTGAAGTTCATGAGTAGAATATTTAATAATTATGCAGATAGACATGGATATAAAGCCCTCCAATCTGTGCCCTAATCTTTATCCAATTCCTTAAATGCAGTCACTGCCCAGTACATTAGATTATTCAGAACTACTACATCATCTAGTGCTTACAGATTCATAGCCTTAAGGCATTTTTCTGTACCATTTATTAAGGGTGAAAGTAATTAGGAGACAGAATTGAGAAAATGGATGTTGTCTCTTTGGTTAAATATTGAGAATTTTTGTAAAAGATTGCAGAGAAATAATCCAATGAGAAACAGTCGAGGTGATATGTATGGCACACAGCTACAACAAATGATGAAATTCATTTTTCTGGTGCCAGGTCTAAATTCTGGTGGAGTGTATGTTGTCTTCAACTCTCAATATGTGCTCTTCTACTTTTCCTTCTTCTAAAAAACGTGCATGCATTTCTCTTTCATGCTATTAATTTTGGCATAAAAACAACTCATTTTATTCTCCCAATGCAATCTTTAAAAAGTAGTGCTTTTCACTTTGGGAGCACTTTTTCATTTTTTAAATTGTCATTCCAAGAGGAGATGGAAACAGTTGTTCGGTATTAACAGCCTTTTTCTTATTGTTGGAGAACTGGAATACTCAAACCAATGAAGCATTGTTGATGTATGTGTTTCAGCATGGAATCTAAGAAATATCAGTGATTTATGTCTTGTCCTGTCTCACTTTACTGCAACAGATGTCACTAGAATATAATGGATGGAATAAATTGCCTTAAAAGTAAAATAGCATATACTTTAGGAATTGTACAGAAAATATAGTGTTTGTATTTAAAACACTATAGGGGATATATTTGTTGGAAGATTGTTAAAGTATAAAAGGTTGAGAAGCACTTTCGGAATGATGGTGTTAATAAGAAACAATTCACTTTTCCATAACAGCAACAAAAATACTGACAAGTATTGTCTATACGAGCCTTGGCAAACTTTGGTAATTTACCAATGTCTTACAATAGTCCTACGAGCATTTATTAAAAAACAAAAAACAGCTGAATCTCAGTATGACAAAGTTTGCTGGCATTTCAGTGTTTCCTTTCTCCCCAGCTCCACGGATACCTTGGATATCAGTAGAATTGCAACCAAGGTAACTGTAAATACTAGAAACCTAGAAGCTAGTATTTCTCTCAGCCTCGAGAGGACACAGTGTGTTTGGAACTTTCAAAAAGTGACACCTCAGAAAACTTGTTAGTAGTTGACCTATATCAGCTTCCTAGGAAAGCCTCATTCACAGAATGACTTTATTTGACCTGACTCAGGGTTCACTAAGAAAAGCTTCATACCCAGATTATTGTCGGGGAAAAAAAAAAATCAAGGGCAATTATTTAACAATGCAGATGCCTGAAATAGTAAAATTGGTTGAATAATAAGAGGCTAACCAAAAACATCAAAGTATGGTCTGGAAAATGAACTGTCCATGTAAGGCTTTGCAAAGCTCTAATCTATTCCTGGAGTTGTACAAGGCCACACAAGAGCACAGAATTGCACACATGCTCATACAAGACCTCAGAAGATCATAATCTCCCATCTTTTGTTTACTGAGGCTCTGCACAAGCAGGAGGTGAATATTTAGACAGGGTTGTAAACTGTCAAAGTGTTAAAATTCTTCTCTAACACATATATGTGTGCTTGTGCATGTGTGTGCGTATGTATGTATATGCCTCTGCAGCAAAGGCCAATGGATTTTTGAGTTCTAAGGATTAAAGGGAATCTATTCAATCATTGTTTGACTACAGCTATGTTCTAAAATACATGTCCACTGAAAATTAATATGTTAAACCTATTCCCTAAAGTAATGATATTAAGAGTTGAGGCCTTTGGAAGTTGATTAAATCACATAAGGACTGTGTCCTCATGAATGAAATGTGTGCCCTTATAAAAGAGGTCTAAGAGGCCAGGGGTGGTGGCTCATGCCTATAATCCCAGCACTTTGGGAGGCCAAGACTGGTGGATCACAAGGTCAGGCATTTGAGACCAGCCTGGCCAACATAGTGAAACCCTGTCTCTACTAAAAATACAAAAAAAAATTAGCGAGGCGTGGTGGTGGGCACTTGTAATCCCAGCTACTCTGGAGACTGAGGCAGGAGAATCACTTAAATCTGGGAAGCGGAGGTTGCGGTGAGCCGAGATTGGGCCACTGCACTCCAACCTGGGCGACAGAGAGAGACTCTGTCTCAAAAATAAAAAATAATGAGGTCTAAGAGATGTATTTTCACCCATTTTTCCATGTGATGACACATCTAGAAGCTGCTGTCTTTGACTTTAGATGTTATCTAGGTCTTGGATTTTCTAGCCTCTGTAACAATGAGCAATAAATTATTTATAAATTACCCTAAGGTATTTTGTTACAGAAACCCAAATGGACAATTACTGAATTGAGCAGGTGTATTAGTTGGCCACACATGAAAAAACAGACTTTATGGAATTTCAGGAAAATCTTCCGGCAAACAATCAGCAACAAAACAAAACATCTTGGAAAGGAAGTAGAAAATCTAATTTCCAGAGTTGTCACATTAAGTTGTTTTGAATATCCAGTCTTTAACAAAAAATTGTGAAATGCACAAAAGTATGACTCATTCTGAGGGAATAAAACTCAATAAAAATGGTCACTGAAGAAGTCTAAATATTGGATTAAGTAGACAATTTAAATCAGCTATTTAAACTATGTTCAGGTAAATCAAGAAAACTGCTTAAAGAATTACAAGTAGAATAATCTGTCTAAATAGAGATCCATAAACTAGAAATTACAAAATAGATCAAATGGAAATTCTGGGACTGTAAATTACAGTAACTGCTATAAAAAATTTACCAGTTGGGCTAACAGATTTGAGATATAAATAAATAGCAAATATGGAGATTGTATGATAGAGATTAGCCTGAGTAACAGAAAATGTATGAAGAAAAATGAATAGAGCCTCAGGTCAAATGCACCATCATGTGCATAATGAATGTGGTACATATGGTGGTACACTTGAAGTGCCAGAAGTAGTAAAGAGAAAGGAGCAGGACACATATTCAAAGAAGCAATGGCTGAAATGTCTTAACATTGATATAAACAGAAATTTGCACATACAAGTGTTGGGGTGGTCAGACCCAACACCAGGTCGTGGGGGTGACAAAGTCTGGCAGAGTCAAAGAATTGAGAAAAAGTTGGGACAGCAGAGGGCCATCGCTATCGTATGGAGGCTGCGAAGGCCCCGAGCTCTGGGAGCCCACAGTATTTATTGGTAATCCAACAAGGAAACAGGTGCTGAGAATGTAGAGGTCAAAAGGGCAGGAGCATGATCTACAGCTGTGACGGTTTAGCATTTATATGGAACATGTTCTGCTACTTGAGATAATGGGAATAGGAGCCTAGGGTGGCTAGAAGCAAGGAGCCAGCAAGTCTAGACACATTCCAGAGGACATTATGCAAGCCCTGCCTTAGTTTCCTTCCAAACACTCAGCTTTTTCCCAAAATGACCCCCTTCTCTTTTTTGTAAAAGAGAAGATATTATTACTATCATTATTACTAGCATAAGAGGTGGCCTCTTTTAATTGAGCAAGTCAATTGCAGGCTGTGCAGCCCTTAATTGCCGGTCAGTGACCCAGTTTCTTTTTTCTTAGCCCTTATTCAAACTGGAGTCACTCTGGTTTGAATGCTTGCCACATACCCCTCCCTCCCCCTTTCCCTTTTACAAGGGGAACCTTAATCCTAGGTGTTGCAGAAGGATGAAGGTCCGTCTTCTGTATCTTCTTCATGCTGAATAGGGGCAATTATATTCCTGCCTATTAGGGTCTCTTGTATTCAAGGGTAGAGAGATGAGTCAAAGCATTGGTTCATTAAGCATCGTGACTCCTGTCAGTCCTCGTTCCATCTTTGCATTCAGATTCAACTGTCTCATGGCTCGTACTGGGGGAACCTGATCTATGGTTGGGATCCATGGGTCCCTCGAGTCTTCCGTTCCATCATCGTACACATCTGGAAGGCATCCACACGGTTCATTCATCTGCAAAAACAAGCATATCCTCACCTCCACGTTAGTCAATCTACTTAAACAGAAGCAAAAACTTCTGCGGCTGTAGCCAGGAGGCCACTGATAACGAGAAACAGGTCTTTTCTGATTAACAGAAGGCATAGAGAAAGCAAATCGAGGCTTTTCAAACCTTCAATTCACACTGTACAGGTGGTTCCACTAGATGCTGTGGCTCATGATAGGTCCTTCAGATGTTTGGTGGGCACCCACATAGGCACCCGATTTTCACCTGGAGAGACAAGCCAATCCTCTTCCCCATAAAGTTATCTTTAGGCAGGGATCGGAGGAAGTAGATTTGAGGTAAGGAGAATTTGGGGGCCTAACGGCTTCCTGATGTTTGATAGGTGTTCCCTCAGAAGTTAGGAATTTCCTTTCTCTCCATATTGCTGCGTGGGCATGGAGGACTAGGTAAGCATACTTAGAGTCTGTATATATATATACTTACCCTTTTTCCTTCTCCTAATTCTAGTGTATAATGGCTCCTGCTTTTGCTAGGATGTCTCTCCCTAACAAAGGAGTGGGGCTTTTGGGCATAATTAGAAACTCATGTGAAAAGAGTAAATTTCCCCAGTCACAACTTAGTGGCTGGGAGAATTATCTAGTGACTGCCCATCCTAGGACCCCTTGGATAGTGACAGATCTGGAGGACAATTGTCTGGGACAGGACAGTAAGACTGAGAAGGCTGTGCCAGTGTCCAGGAGACAGTTAACCTCCTGGCCCTCAATGCTTAAGCATACCCGGGGCTCTGTTGAGGGTGATGGCATGGGCTGGTGCTTGTCCCAGGCACTCTCAGTCGTGCTGCTGGATCATCTGGTTAGTGGCTTCTGACTCAGAGGGCCTTTATCCCCTGGGGGCAGTGGGTTCTTCCAGTGATTCCCTTGACATAAGGGGCATGGATGAGGGAGCAGCTTTTTTTATACTTTAAGTTCTAGGGTACATGTGTACAACATGCAGGTTTGTTACATATGCATACGTGTGCCATGTTGGTGTGCTGCACCCAAAGTGTCCTTGCAGACCACACTGGAAGCAAGCCCTATTAGGCATTCGATTTTCCCAGCCTTTCCCTTTTCCAGAGCCTCCAAAGTTTGCTTGCCTGAGGGTCATGACTATAAGCAGTGGCTTTTTTATCTCATTTGTCCTGTTCCGCCTGCTCCTCCTGATCTCTATTTTTTAAAAAACTGAGGTTGCCAAGTTCAATAGGGTTTCTAAGTTTTGCTCTGGGCCCAAGGTGGATTTTTGAAGTTTTTTCTAATGTCTGCAGCTGACCGAGTGATAAACTTATCCTTTAAGATTAGTTGGCCTTGAATAGAGTCAAGTGAACGAGAGACAGCCCTTCATTCTTCAATGCCTCCTTTTGTCTCTCCAGAAACGCAGGATTTTCTTCCTTTCCCTGTGTTATAGTGGACATCATTGAATAATGTATAGTCTTCCTAATTTTCCTTAGTCCTTCTAGCATGCAAGTTAGCAGATGTGTGTGGCACACCAAGATCCATGTTCTGATTCTGCGTCCCAGTGATGGTTTACACTGGAAACTGCCGGCTGACTTGTGGGGAATTGTACTCTTTCCTCTGTTGTCATTCCTATCATTGACCTGAGATACCAGAGATCGCCAAACTCTTGGGCTGCAGTTATGGTGGCACTTCTCTCATTTGGGGTGTCTGACCTAGCAGTAACATTTTCTCTCTCCATGTCAAAGGATTGTCCTAACCCTTGTAAAACACCAATATAGCCATCAGGGTTATCTGAGAATGTATCTAGGTCTATTTTAACTTGCTTCAAGTCTGACAGGAAAAAAGGTACATACATTTTGGGTCCAATTCTCCAGAATACATCTTAGGGGAGTTTCTCCCTCGGGAGGTTGGAATGTTTCCCATTTGAGGAAAAAGAGAAAAACAGGGATGCCAGCACCCCTAGTCATTTTCCGATTAGCATTGGCCCTAGAGCATCCGCTATGGTCCTAATGCTTATTCCTTTCCAGGGTGTGTAACCACCCATGGACCTCTGCTTATCGGATTAGTTGCACTCACTAATGTAGCAGTCCTGCACCTGTTTTCCACCTTTCTTGACCACAAAGAAAGGGGTCTGGGCTGCTGGATTCTAGTGGTCCTTTACCAGCATGCCCAATATTGCCTTTGTGCTCAGGGGTGAGTATCTAGAACTGGTTGAGTATTTTATAAAAACCCAGCTGCCCTATCAAGATGCATTCCCATAAACAGTTCTTACCCAAATTCGTTTCAGAGATGGTGTAGGTAACCTTTTGAGTTAGGATTGAGACTTTTTGATTCTGTGAGTACTTTAAGGCTTAGCTGAGTGCAAACAGCTTGCACACGTTTGAGCAGACCAATTAGGCAATTTTTCTAACGCTGATAGGAAGACTCTTGTGGAAGCAATTAGTGAATACCCGTTGTGTTTTATCCCCTCAATCACCTGGAACCATCTATCGTCCTGTCCTGAAGGGAGTTCCTCCTAGGTATGGTCAGACTTTTGTATGATCATTAAGATTTAAATCCCCTCTTAGGAAATCTGGGTTAAGGGAATTTTCAGTGGTTAAATCACTTTTTTAAACAGAATAGCCCAATACTTTAAGATTGAGTTAGTAAGCTACCTTTTTGCTTTTACTTAGGATAGCTCTGAACTAGTGAGGTGTGCTCACAACGAGGTTTCTTCAAGTTACTTTACTTTCTTCTGTTAGCAAAGCAGTTGCTGCTACCGATGGAATGCATTTGGGCCATCCCCGAGTTACTGGGTTAAGGATTTTTTTATAGGAAGGCTACGAGTTGTCAGTGGTCTCAGTGCTTTCAGGCTACACCTTTGTTTATTCTGACAAAACTCTCTGCCGATTCTCTCCCATTCATCCAACTCCATAGTCCCTTGTTCTGGGAACCATGGGCAAAACTGCTTTACTGCACTAAAGAGTGATAAATTCTGAGTACTAACTTTCACTCCCCCTCTTTGTAATAAGTGCCTTAAGGAATTTAAATAAGTAGATTGTCTGCTTCCATTTTGTCCCATTTTTTACCCTGGTTCTTCCAAGCACTCAGCTTCCCCCCGCCAAGTTTCTTTTAGATATCTTCGGGTAGTCCTTTGACGATGCATCCTCTGCTTTCACTCTCTAGCATTCCTTCACTGTGGTCCTTGTCACCCCACATTGGGCAATCAGGAATGTTGGGGTGATCAGAACCAACACCAGGTCGTGGTGGTGACAAAGTCTGACAGAGTCAAAGGATTGAGAAAAAGACAGTGAGAGAGAAAAAGGTGGAACACCAGAGGGCTATTACTATCGTACGGAGGCTGTGAAGGCCCTGAGCGCTGGGAGCCCACAGTATTTATTGGCAATCCAACAAAGAAACAGATGGTGAGAATGTTGAGGTCATAAAGGGCAGGCACATGATTTACAGCTGTGACGGTTTAGCATTTATATGAAACATGTTCTGCTACTTGAGATAATGGGAATAGGAGCCCAGGGAGGCTAGAAACAAGGAGCCAGTAAGTCTAGATACATTCCAGAGGACATTATGCAAGCCCTGCCTCAGTTTCCCTCCCAACACTCAGCTTTTTTCTAACATACAAAAACCTCAACAAAATCCAGGAAGAATAAACTTAAATATATCAGTATCTAGATACATCATAGTCAAACTGTCAAAAGCCTAATTAAAAAGAGGAACATGTAAAAAGTAAGAGAATAGCCTCATCCTGTATTAATATAAGTGATTCCCCAGTACAATTAAAGCTGATGTCTTATCAGAAATAATGGTGGGAAAAAGGCAGTCAAATGACATATTGAAAAGGCTGAAGGAAAATAATGTCAACCAAGGATTCTACATGAAGAAAAGAGGTGCTTCAAAAACAAAAAAGAAATTAAGATATTCTAAGAAAAGAAAAAAAAATGAGAATGAGCTTTGTTAAGCAGACCTGCCACTTAAATGCTAAAGGGGGTTCTTCAGGATAAAATAAAATAAAAATAGTAAATAAAAATAAACAGTAACTGAACCCACTTGAAGAAATAAAAAGCATTGAAAAAGATAATTACAAAGGCAAATGTAAAATACAGCATAAATATATGTTTAAAGCCTTTTCCTACATAATTTAAAGCACAATTGCATGAAAGGTAATTTTTAAACTATGCTTATGGAATTATGATTTACAAAGATGTAATGTGTTTGACAATAAATAGCACAAGGGAGGGTGGAGAAAATGTATCTATGTCAGAGCTATATATATGTGTGTGTGTGTGTATATATACATATATATACTATATATACTATATAGTATAGGTTATGAGCCAGTGTGTTCGCTCCAAAAATATAGTATATACTTCTAATATATATATCATATATATATAGTGTATATATATTTCTATTCCTCAGGCTAATCTCTATATAGTATATATAATATATATACTACTGAAATTAGAATGTATTAATTGTATATAATATATAATTATATGTATTTAATTATAAATATATTAATTAAATATAGTTATTTATAAGGTAAAATTTATGCCCAGAATTTGCTATTTTTTATGTCACTTATTAATTTTAAATCTCTATAGTCTCAATGTTTCCTTATCTTGTATTAAATATTTTCTAGTGTATCATTAGTTTTATTGTTTCTTTACTAATATTTAAAAAATTTATTTTCTTAGTGGTTTGCCCTGGGCATTAAAATTAATATTGTAATTGAAAACAATGTAACTCACATTAATACAATCTAATTTCAATAGTATATATATAATTATATAGTATATATAATTAGAAATAAAAGAAAATAACATAAATATATTATATAATAAAAATATTAAAAATATTTTTAAAAATATTAGTACAAGAAACAAGAAAATTAATGATATGCTAGAAAATGCTATTTAACATAAGGAAACAATGGTGACTATAGAGAATTAAAATTAATAAGTGACACATAAAAATAAATTCTAGGCATAAATCTTACCTTATAAATAAGTATATTTAATGTAAATAGATTAAACACCTCAATTAAAAGTCAAAGATTGAAAGAATGAACAAAAACTGTATTTATTTACACAATTTATTGAAGAGACACATATTAGATTCAAACAAAAAATGTGACTATAGAAGGATGAAAAACATACACCCATTCATACAGTAATAAAAAGAGCTGGAGTGGTTATAGTAACATCAGACACACAAAAAAAGGGCTATCAGGCACAAAGGACATTTTTGAATTATAAGGGTGAAATAATTAGAAAAATTACAACTATAATCATGTATGTATCTAGCAATATACCACAAAATATATGAAAGAAAATGTGACATAATTAAAAAGAAAAATAAATTATTCAATAATAATAGTTGGAAACTTTAATTCTTTACATTCAATAATTGTTGGGGAAAATAGAGAATGAACAAGAAAATAAGTATTGAAATATACTATAAACCAAATATACCTAACAGATATATTGAGAACACTTCATTCAGCAGCAGAAGTGTACACTTTATTCTCAAGTACACAAGGAAAATTCTCCAGGTGAGACCATATGGAAAGCCATACAAATTCTTAAATCATATAGTATATGTTCTCCAACCAAACAAGAAAGAAATTGAAAATCAACAGAGGGAAATTGGAAATTTCTCAAATATGTCGGAATTAAACAACATACATAAGAAATAATGGGAAAATAAGAAAATACTTAAAGATGTCTAATTTAAAAAATGAATATACCAAAGAGTATAGAATACAGCAAAGCAGTGTTCGGAGGAAAATTTATACTCTGAAATGTGTACCTAAAAAAGAGGAAAGAATAACATCAGCAAGATGGCCCTCATTTCCCCACAGAATCACAAATTTAAATTAATGGTATGCACAACAAAATACCTATGTGAAAATTCTAGAATCCAGTTAAGAAGTTACTGTATGCCAAGTGAGCACAACACCCAGAACAGCCACATTGAAATGCTTAAGAAGAGAAATTTTACTTTATATTCAACAGCCCCCCCTCCTAAGCCTTCATAGCTCAGTTCTGGGAGAGAAAACACTGGCCCATAATTTAAACTTCAGGGGAAAGAAGATTTGAGTTATTATCGAATGTTATGGATTTTCAAAGGGCTTCCCAGGGGACGTTTTTTGTCTCACCTCATTCAGAATGCTGATGGAACTCCTGTAGTTTGGATACCTGGGGGCTGCTGAAAACAAAGATGAGCAGGAACTGGCTTCCTGTGTCTAGCACAACTCAGTGTAATAAGGAGAAGGGACATAATTTGAGGCTTCTGCCTTGCCAGGAATGGAGAAGAGTAGCGTATGACTGGCATTTTGGCTCTTTAGAGGACTTCCTAAGGGATTGATATCTATTCCACCTAATTTGGATACTTCTAGGAAGCCAACATTGGTGGCTTGATGCTGTAGACTCAGAGAATTTGCAGTGCTACAGGCAGACATCAAATACAGGAACAGATTAAAAGCTGCTGAAAAGGGCTGGGCGCGGTGGCTCAAGCCTGTAATCCCAGCACTTTGGGAGGCCGAGGCGGGTGGATCACGAGGTCAGGAGATCGAGACCATCCTGGCTAACATGGTGAAACCCCGTCTCTACTAAAAATACAAAAAACTAGCCGGGTGTGGTGGCGGGCGCCTGTAGTCCCAGCTACTCGGAGGCTGAGGCGGGAGAATGGCGTGAACCCGGGAGGTGGAGCTTGCAGTGAGCCGAGATCGCGCCACTGCACTCCAGCCTGGTAGACACAGCAAGATTCCGTCTCAAAAAAAAAAAGCTGCTGAAAAAGAAATTGGCAATGCTCTCTAATACAGAAATTACACACACAAGCCCAGGGAAGTTGTATAACCCCCCAAAAATTTATCAGAAGTCCCCAGAATCATTGGCTGGCTAATTGGTGGAAGTTCTTCTCTGTTAAGCCCATCTATGAAGATAGTAAGAGGTCTATAAAAATAGAGAAAAGTGGCTATCTTTTAAAATATATAGGTATCAACAAAAAGTTATGACGCACACAAGAAAAACAGGGAAACATGGACCAACGAAACAAAATAAGTCTCCAGGAATTGACTCTAAAGGGACAGAGGTATAAGAATTATCTGACAAAGAATTCAACATAGCTATCATAAATATGTTCTATGAGCTCAAGAAAATTGTTCATAAACAAAATGAGAATATCATCAAAAAGAAACTATAAAAAATTAAACAAATTTTGGAGCTGAAAAATGTTATAACTAAAACAGTCAGTATATGGGGTTTAATAGTAGACTTGATCAAGCAAAAGAAAGATGAAGTAAACTCAGGTCCTTTGAAATTATCCAATCAGAATAACATAATAAAGAATAAAAGAAGTAAAAGAAGACTTAGAGATTCATAGGTCACCATTGGGAGAACCAATATATGCATGAAGTTATCCCAGCAGGAGTAAAGAGAAGGAAAGAAATCTGATTCAAAGACGTAATTGTTGAAATCTTCTCAAATCTGGAAAAGGATTTGGGCATCTAGATTCAAGAAGTGTGATAGTCTCTAAGTAGGATAAACCCAAAGAAATCCATACCTTAAAAAAGATAATTAAATTGTCAAAAATCAAAGGCAGAGAATTTTGAAAGCAGCAAGAGATAAGAGATTCATTATATGCAAAGAGAACTTCCTTAAGACTGTCAGTGGATTTTTCAGCAGAACGCTTGTAGGCCAGAATGGAATGAAATGATACATTCACAGTGCTGGAAAAAAAAAAAAAATTATCAATGAAGAATACTATATCTGCAAAAGTATCCTTCAAAAATGAAGAGAAATAAAGACTTTCTAAGACAAACAAAAGTTAAGGAAGTTCATTACCAGTAGACCTGCCTTACAAGAAATGCTAAAAAAAATTCTTCAAGTCCAAACAAAAGAACAATAAAAAGTGACACAAAAACATATAAAAATATGAAGTTTGTTGGTAAAAGTAATGATATAGAAAAATACAGAATATTGTAATATTTTAACAGTGGTACATAAATTACTTTTTATTCTGGTTTGAAATTAAAATCACAAGGAATAAAAAATAGTTATAAAGATACATTAATTGATACACAATATAAACAGATGTAATTTTTTATAACAATAACATAAAGTTTGTAAAAGGAATATTTGTAAATGAAGTTGTTACCAGCTTAAAGTGTTACAACTATACGCTGTTTTATGTAAATTTCACAGTAGCAAAAAAGAAAATATGTATGGGCGATACATGAAAGAAATAAGAGAGAGATTATTACGTGACACTAAAAAGACAATAATATGTAAGAGAACAAGAGAGAAAAAGGGGGACAAAAAATCTACAAGACAATAATAGTAACACCTTCACTATCAATAATTACTTTAAATGTAAATAGATGAAACTCTCCAATTAAAAAAGAAAGTGGCTGAAAGGGTATTAAAAAAAAAAAAAGATCAAATTACATTCTGCCAACAGAATTTCTTCCAGATTTAAGAACATATATAAGCTGCAAGTAAACGGGTGAAAAATAACATTCCATGAAAATGGTATCCAAAAAAGTGAGGGTGGTTATATTTATATTAGACAAAATAAACTTTAACTCAAGAAATGTCAAAGCAAATGAAGAAGAACATTATATAATGATAAAAAGGTCAATCTATCAGGGAGATATAACAATTATAAGTACATATGCACCTAAATATATGAAGCAAACATTGAAGGAACTAAATGAAGGAATAGACAACAATAATGACAACAAAAAATAGTTGGGAGTTTCAAAACCTATCAAAAATAAATAGATTTCAGACAGAATATCAGAAAAAAAAATACTTGAACAATGCTATGGAAAAGTGGATCTATCAGACAGATACAGAACATTTCACCAAAGAGCAGAATACACATATTGGTCAAATGCACACAGAACATCATTCAGGATAGATATCATGTTAGGTCACAAAACAGTTCTTTAAAAATTTAAGGTTAAAATAATACCAAGGATATTTTCTGATCACAATGGAACTAAATGAGAAATTAGTGGCAGAAGGAAAAGTATAAAATTCACCAATATGTAAAAAAATAAAGAGGCACACTTTTAAATAACAAATGCATCAAAGAACAAATTAAAAGGGAAATTAGAAAATACCGTGAGAGAAATGCAAATGAAAACAAGACATATCAAAATTATGAGATGCAGCAAAAACAGAACTAAGAGGGAAATTTATAGTGATAAATGATAACTTTTAAAAAGAGGAACAATCTCAATTTTTTAAAAAAACTAACTTTATACTTCAAGGAAATAGAAAAAGCTAAGCTCAAAGCTAAAAGAAGGAAGGAAAGAATCAGGATGAGAATACAAATGAACAGATAACTTTAAAAAATAGAAAATCAAGGAAACTAAGCTTTGGTTTTTTGAAAAGATTAACAAAATTGAAAAACTATTAGCCAGATTAATTATGAAAAAAGAAGACACAAATAAATAAAATAAGAAAAACAGGAGGTATCAGAATTTAAGTTACAGAAATTAAAAGGATTATAAGAGACTGAATCTTACCATGAATCATCATTTGCCTACAAATTGGATAACTAACAGAAATAAATACATTTCTAGAAAAATACAACTTATCAAGACTAAAGAAGAAACAAATTCTGTCAGAACTATAACTTGTAAAGAGTCTAAATCTAGTAATCAAATACCTCCCAACAACAACAACAACAAAACCCAAATCAAATGGCTTCTCATGTGAATTCTACCCAACATTTAAAGGAGAATGGCAATCTCTCAAACTCTCCCCCAAAATACAAAAGAAGTAAATAACTCCAAGCTTATTTTATGAGGCCAGAATTTACCTCATGACAAAACCAGAAACGTTACAAGAAAACTGTAGACCAATATAATTACTATGGTTTTATTGTGTATGTCTCCTGCAAAATTTATGTTGAAAATTTATCCTCAGTATAACCACATTAAAAAGTCAGGCCTTTAGAAGGTGATTAGGCCATAGGCTATTAAAGACCCTGCCATCATGAATGAATTAACACCTTATAAAAGAGATTGATTGGGCAAGTTACTCCTTCAGTCACTTCTGTCTGTTTCTTCCTGGGAGGTTATAGTGTTTGTCCACTCTAGAGGATGCAGTAACAAGGTGCCATTTTGGAAGCAGGAATCAGCCCTTACCAGATACTGAGCCTGCTGGCACCTTGATATTGGGCGCCTTGGCCTCCAGAATTGTGAGAAATAAATTTTTATTATTTATAAATTACCCAGTGTCACTTATTTTGTTATAGCAACACAAATAAACTATGACAAAATTGGTAGAGAGGAGTGAGAGTGTTACTGTAACAAATACCTGAAAATATAAAAGTGGCTTTGGAACTAGGTAATAGGTGAATGCTGACAGTTTTGAAATACATGCAGAGAAAATCTCTATTGTGGTGAAAGGAGTATTGTGGGTAATTCTGCTAAGCACTCACAAGAAGAGAAGAGTTGTACAGAAAGCTTAAAGATTTTTCAGGGATTATCTAAGTGAATGTAAATAGAATATTGGTAGAAATATAAATCTGAGGAACCACAACATATCTATGAGAACTAATAAATGAGAGCAGCAAGACTGTAGGATACAAAAATCAATGTGCAAAAACACTTATATTTTACAAAGGACAATTAGTAAATGAAATCAAAAACAAAACTGCATTAAAATAGCTAAAAAAGTATAAAACACTTAAGAACAAATTCAACAATTGGAATTCAAAACATATACATTAAATACTAAAAACATCTTGTTGAAATAAAGAAGACCAATGATATGGAAAGATATATCATGTTCATTAATGGGAAGTCATAGTATTGTTAAAATAGCAATATTCACCAAATTGATCTGGAGGTTCAATACTACCCCTATCAAAATCCAACACTGAATTTTTGAGAAATTGGCAAACTAATTTTAAAATTTATGTAAAAATGTAAAAGATGCAGAACAATCTAAAAATCAATTTAGAAAGCAGAGCAAACATGCATTTCCTGATTGTGAAACTAACCATTAAGATACTAATGAACACAGTGTGGTACTATTCATAAAAATAGATATATAAACAAATGAAATAGAACAACATTCCAGAAAGAGGCATTTATGGTTAACTGCTTTTTGACAATGGCACAGAAATAATACAATAAGGGAGGAATAGTCTTTTAATAAATGACATTAAGCAAACAAGATATTCACTATAAAAGATTGAAGTTCTGTCCCTACCTCACACCATACACAAAAGTTATCTCAGAATGTGCCAAAGAGCTAAACTTAAGATTTAAATCTATAAAACTGTGAGAAGAAAATAGGGGTGTAAAATCTTCTTATGCTTGGATTGGGCAATGATTTGATAAACATGATAGCAAAATCACATGACAAAGAAAAAAATAGATAAAATGGACATCATTCAATATAAAAACGTTTGTATTTTAAAATATGCCATCTGTAAAGTAAAAATATTCTTGCAAATAATATATCAGATAAAGGACTTGTATCTAGAATATATAGTGAAAATTTCCAACTGGGACAGAAAAGACAAATAACTCAGTTTAAAAAATAGACAAAGGATCTAAATAGAGATTTCGCCAATGAATGTATAGAAGTAGCCAATAAGGACATTAAAAGATACTCAACGTTATTAGCCATCATAAAATGCAAATCAAAACCACAATGAGATACCACTTAACCCTCATTACAATGACCATAGTATAAAATACAGACAGCATTAAATGTTGGTGAGGATGTACAGAAATTAGAACCCTCGATTCTAATTAGCTACGATTGCCAGTACCCACTACCACGCCTGGCTAATTTTTTGTAATTTTAGTAAACACGGGGTTTCACCATGTTGGCCAGGCTTGTCTCGAACTCCTGACCTCAGGTTATCCACCCGCCTCAGCCTCCCAAAGTGCTAAGATTATAGACGTAAGCCACCAAGCATGGCCTGGGATGTTTCATGGCTCATGTGATTTTTAAAATGGTATAGCCACTTTGGAAGTAGCTGGTTAGTTCCTCAAAATGCTACACACAGAGTTATTATATAAGTCAAAATTCCCATTCCTAGGTATATACCCAAGAAAAAGAAAACATATATTCACACAAAAATGTATACATAAATGCATTCATAGCAACATTATTCAAAATAGTCCAAAATTTAAAATAACCTAACTTCTTATCACATGATCAATGGATAAGCAAAATGTACTTTATCCACACATTGGAATATTACTCAGTGATAAAAAAGAATGAGTCTCTGATACATGATACTGATACTGCTTCATGGACGTGAAAATATTATATTGATTGAAAGAAGCTATTCACAGAAATATTACATATCATATGATTCCGTTTATATAAAATGTCCAGAATAGAGAAATTCTTAGAGACAGAAAATACATAAGTGGCTACCCAAGGCCTGGGGGAGGGGAGAATTGGAAGTGATGTTAATGGATGCAACCTTTTTTGGGTGATGATAATTTTCTAATACTGGATAGAATTGACAGCTGCATGTCTCTGTGACTATATTAAAAATCATTGAATTTTACACTGTAAAAAAGTGAATTATATATGTATTTTATCTCAATAAAGCTATCATAAAACTGTAATTTTTACTGAGGTTTCTGAGATCAAAGGACATAAAAGCCATTCATAGTCTGCCAACTTAATTTACAACAAGCCAAATAATTTTAAATATTTGTCAAAAGCAAAGTCCGCAATTATGGAAATAAATTTTTTGCTTAATAAATTTAGGCTTTCATCATAATCCTCAGAACAATGATGTGTGAAGGAATAATAATAAGCCAAAGTACTAAACAGTGATAAACTAATACTGGTTTGATATAGATCTTTGCATTTGGTTAGTTGAGACCTATCAAAAGAATATTTTTAAGTTGTTTCAGCAAAGCATTTGGTGAAGTTATGCTTATTTTTGGAGAATAGAAGACCTCTGCCTTGAAGTGAGTCAGAAGCCATATTTAATCAGTGTTCATTTTATTCATATATTTCATAATCATCAAAACTAGTGGGGACACAGAAAATCAAGGAGTCAAATAAAACGTTTGTGGGCAATACAAGGTTTCTTTTCAAAGCCCCGTAGTCCTAAATTGAAGAACTAGACTGAAGCACAGAGCATTAATCCACTCATCTTAAGTTATTTCCATCTGCAACTACAATAGATTTAACAAATAAATACTACTCAGATATAATAGAGAATGAATATGGTACAAAATAAAATTCATGCATGGGATGATGATGATTATTATTATTATTATTTTTATTTTATACTGAGTTTCACTCTCTTCGCCTAGGCTGGAGTGCAATGGTGCGATCTCAGCTCACTACAACCTCCTTCTCCCAGGTTCAAGCAATTCTCCTGCCTCAGCCTCCTGAGTAGCTATGATTGCCGGCGCCCACTACCATGCCTGGCTAATTTTTTCTAATTTTAGTAAACACGAGGTTTCACCATGTTGGCCAGGCTTGTCTCGAACTCCTGACCTCAGGTTATCCACCCGCCTCAGCCTCCCAAAGTGCTAGGATTATAAACGTAAGCCACCAAGCATGGCCTGGGATTATACTTATAAAGGTAGAGAATGTTTATTTGAATAATAACAAAATCATTTGATCCACAAAACAGATGGAACTTCAATTACTAGATAGACTACCTTTTTCCAACTACTTTCCATTAGAATATATTATAAACAAAATATATAGATTATAAGCAAAGTAATATATTTAATACAAAATTTAATAAAATTAATTTTTTTAACACCATTCACTATGAAACTCAATTATTTCTCAGCTATATTTATGACAAATCAGGACATATGCAGTAAAAATGCTTATATCTAAATATTATTTGCTCCAAAACTAATATATATGGAGAATACATTTTCGTTATCTTTAGAAGCCTATCACCTTGCTTTACTCTGTTTTATAAATAGCAATAATACGTATTATTTACCAAATATGATTCCTACTAATGAGCATGAGATAAAGATCCTTGATGAACAGATAAATTTTACAATCACATCTCCTCAAACTCAACCTCCTTTTCCACCCCATGTACCCTAATCTCCTATCATTTGAAACAACTTCTATTTTTCTCTGCCTGCCATAGCACATTTTTAGCTTGGAATATTCTGTCTTGAATGCTCTTCCTTACTACCTACATTAGACCACTTTCCTACTCATGATTTAGGGCCAGCTCAAATAGTATCTTAACAAAAGAGTCATTCTACCTTCTCAGTCAAAATTAAACATTTATTCTTTGTGTCAATAGCACTTGAATGTATAATTAGAATACTTATCAAATTACTGTGCTTGTTTATATATTTATTTCCCTGATTAAACTGAGAAAAAAAGAATAACTTTCTATTTAGTTTCCTCAGAATCTGCCCTGATGTTTAGCTCAAATAGATGTTAATGAATATTTATTGAATTAATTAAAAATCAAAAAATTCAAACCAACGAATGTATAACTGTGTTCTCTGTCTTGTTCAAGTTGAGGAATACATAAACTGGGTTACTTTAGAGAATAAATGAGCAAAGAAAATGAGCATTTAGTGTTCTTTAGGTTCCCCAAATTAGCAACTAAATGGGAAAATATCTGCAGAAATATAGTCTACACACACACACACATACATATATATACCTACACACACAGCCCACCCATCTGATGGCTGCATTTTATTTTCCTTCATCCCCAAATAACATCAACAACTTTGTGTGTGTGTGTATGTGTGTGGCCATTCCAAAGGGCAATGATCAAATTTTCTGTTCCAATTTATTTTGAAATTTTGGGTGAAGGGTGGAGTAAGCATCATATTTAGAAAAACATGAAAGTTTCCATTCTCATGACAACTATTTCTGCAACCAAGGATGCATTTTTCTGCATAAATACAAATGCCAGACTTATTCATAAATATAACATATTTAGGTTATCCCACTATAGGAGTTTGGAGAGTATAGCAAGCATATGCTTCCCTATCCTTCAATCTGAGAGAAATTTTTCTCAACATCTCCTAACTGTAAAATGTTAATACTACCAGGAGGAGCTACAAAATATTAGTAAAACATATAACATATTATATAGAGCTGGCAGGGTGGAGATTAGGCAAAGAGTGAAATCATTGACCACAATACCAATGGCCTCTCCAAATTTAAGTTTCAAAATTAAAAGATAATCATTTTTAGAATTTAATTAGCTTACAGCAACTTGGAATGGAAGTGCACTATAATAACTATTTTTTTATTCTTGGAAACTGACTTCGCAGAAAGTCATAGGAAAAACTAGATTTCAAAAACTGCTATCAACTTGAATTTGAGTTTGCAGTTAAAAGACTTTCTGGAGGTTTCTCAAGAAAATACCTTTTTAATGAATCAAGTTCAATTCAAACTTTCACACCTCAATAGATAAAATAAGAGGGCTCAATTTTTAATTAAGTGGGTTCAGAATGTCTATATCTTTATTCTTCTCCTCATATGTGGTGGTCTTAAATATGTGGGCAAGCAAATATGATAATGAAAACCCTTAAAAGTCAGAAAGCACTGCTTCTAAAATTAGAAATGCCATTTGTTTTTCTATTTAAAGAAACAAAAAGATGTTTATAAAAATAAAAGCGAATTGTGTGTATTATGGAATAGAACTATTTCTTGGCATAGTATCCTTTAACATAATATGTTTTAAACTCCTATTAAGTTCCGGACATTGAGAATAGAATAATAAACAAATTCAACAAAATAATCTTCATCTTCCTAGAACTTATATTCTAGATGGGAGAAACAATACACAAATAAATTTATAAAATAAATGGCATATCATATGGTATTAATTATTTGGAAATAAATAAAGCTAGAGACAATGATACTAACTATTGGGTAGAAAAGATGCATTTTTAAATATACCAGACATAGAAGGCTGTATGGGAGGGTAATATCTGCATATCAACTAAAGGATGTGTTCAGGGCAAGACTGTACCAGACAGGTGCAAAGGCAGGTGTGAAGGCATTAAGATGAGGGTGACCTAATATGTTGGGAGAATGATACAAATCAAAATTAAAAAATATATAATATCACAAATAATATTTCAGAAAGTGGCAAGGTGAATGCATGTGTGTTTAGCTTGAGAGATCTGTAAGATTTGTTTTTCCCCTAACCTGTTAAAATTAAAGCATCTCAATCTACAGAGTGACAAATTGTATAATCAACAAATACTCATAGTATATTTATAATGAATATAAAATACATAGAAGATATGTTCTTAACCATTTAAAAATAAGATTGGTGTTTCAATGTCACTTATGCTACCAATTAACTCTGTGACTTTGAATAAGTCAAACTCTGTTTCCTCAGTCATAAAATAATATTTCTTTGACTTTATACATTATATAAACTGGAAATTCTGAACATCCACTGGGCATCTGTTTTGAACAGTTTTTATGGTTAGATGCAATAAGTAAGATATTGATGTACAAAGTGTCCTTCCTTGTAGGAAGGGGCTTGTCTTGGGAAATATAAAGGTGAGGGGGAACGACAGAGACAGACTCTGTATCCAGTAAAAGGTTCTGAGATAGGTGCTGGCAGAAAGGGCTTTCGGAGTTCAGAGCAGAAGATCACATAAGGACAAGTGTATCTAATAAGTCTTCATGATAAAGATAACGTTTTACATTGAAGAATGGTGGACTTGGGATAAGTTCAAACTTGTGAGGAAATAATTTGAGGCAGAGGATGCTGTATGACCAAGGCTGCACTGAGGAAGTGGAGATTTCTTCAACACTGGCAGAGAGGCCAGAGGCTATGATGAGAACAGATCAGATAGATCATCAGTTTGCAGAGCTACTTATACATAAGAAAAAATAATTTCACCTGAGAGTACTTTCAGGGGGGGTTGATATGGAAAATATCATAAAAACAAAATTTGAAAGAATATTTGAAAGCAAAGATCACAAAAAGTAAACCATTACAATTAAAGCATGAGGTCATAAGGCCATAAATTTGAAACAAGAAACATAAAAGCATTCAGTTGACTGTATGAGGAACAGTATGATACTGAATATCACTAAACTTTTCAGTCGAATGACTAAAAGAGTAAAAACAAGAATGTTTTGAATAAAATTTAGCTTGGTTTGGAACAAGTAATTAGTTGATAATATCTAACAGGTATTTCAGAACAAGACTGGTCTTAACCAAAATTCAGACTAGAATCTTGTAATAGCAATAGGTACTCTATGTTGACTACTTACTATCTCAGAGGTACTTGCCTATTCCTACACCAAACCTATTAACTTTTATTTATTTATTTATTTTTTTAAAAAGGGGACTCTGAAGTTTGTATAATTACACCACTCTCAAGGTAAGTGGTAAAACTCGGATTAGATCTGATTCAGAGCCTACCTTTTCAATGAGGCTAAGACATAAATAAAACATTCAGATAAACATGTTTATGAAAATTCAAGTATGGGCTGAATGTGATGAATCAAGAATTAAATGGTAGGTTTAGAAAATTAGTGGTATTAAATCAAGGAAGTGGGCCTGATCTACAATTTAAAAGGAAAGAATACTGGGCAGCAATTAAGGGGAAGGAAGTTGTTTGGTACATTTAGGATTAGCTTGATGAAGGCTTGCAGATGGTAGAGGTGAGTATTGACTGAGAGCAGAAGAAATTGCTGAGCCAAGATCTGCTAAAACAATAAAGCTATCTGGTCAAAAGCTGGAAAAGCCCTGCTCAGACCTTGATCTGCTATATAAGGTAATAAAACTTTGTTGGCTTAGAGGCTTCAAGGCCTTGGGTGATAACCATGAGGACATAATTTTAAGGAAGATTTACTAACTTAATTGTTCAAGTTTCATTTCGGTAAATCACCTTTTAAATAATGCTTTAAAGTGTGGAAATTTTATAAATAAAAATAAATTTTTCTTTTTTCTTTTTGTTTTTTTTTTTTGAGACGGAGTCTCACTCTGTTGCCCAGGCTGGAGAGCAGTGGTGCTATCACTGTAACCTTTGTCTCCCAGGTTCAAGGGATTCTCCTGCCTCAACCTCGTGAGTAGCTGGGATTACAGGCATGCACCACCATGCCCAGATAACTTTTGTATTTTTAGTAGAGATAGGGTTTCACCATGTTGGTCAGGCTAGTCTCAAATTCCTGACTTCGTGATCTGCCGCCTCAGTCTCCCAAAGTGCTGGGATTACAGGCGTGAGCCACCACACCTGGCCGTGTCTCTCATTCTTTGTGCTAATGATATAAGTTATATTGAAGATGCTTTGGGAAGCCAACTTGGAGACATGTATGACTTAAGTCTTGAGAAAAAAATAATAATTTGATTTAATTATTTAACATTATAAAATTAAAATCTGGCCTATAATAGGCATAAATAAATATTTAGTGATGAATGAATGGACAGGGTATTTGTTCAGTCATTCATTAATCAACAGTTACTGAACTCATACCACGTATCACACACTATTGGGATAAAGTGATAAAGAAAATAATGTTTTCTTTCTCAGAGTTCACCATCTAGTGGGAGAGGAAAAAAGCAAATAAACAATTATAAACCAGTTTCAAAGTGCTATTCTAAAAATATGTATGGATGTCTAAATTTTCCTGGGTGGAGAGTGGAGTGACAATGGAGTTACTATTCACAAAATGGTAACAACTGAATTGATTTATGAATGATGAGTAGAAACTTACTATAATTTTTATTGTAATTTTCCATTGCACAAGTTAAGAAAACAAATATCAGAGAAGTAATT
This sequence comes from Macaca nemestrina, assembly GCF_043159975.1. Taxonomy (NCBI): domain Eukaryota; kingdom Metazoa; phylum Chordata; class Mammalia; order Primates; family Cercopithecidae; genus Macaca; species Macaca nemestrina. The sequence goes on along the minus strand of NC_092128.1, from coordinate 79,530,579 downwards.
GCCACAGAGCTTATAACTAATGGTAGGTAAGGAGGATGAGAAATAAAAAATCAATTTTTTTACATTGTGGGCTTTATTCATCCTGTTATACCATATTAACAGATGAAGCCATAGAGGCCCAGAAATTTGTTTAAAATTATACAGTTCATAGCTGAGACAGAGAAACAGAGAGTTTTAATTTAGATCTAATGTTCTGTATTATTAGTATTTAATTGTGTAGACACACAGGGCATAGGAAATACTTAGACGCATGAATTTGTGTAATTGAATTATTGGCACTAACATTTTAATGATATCCTCCTGATATCAAAATTGGGAGAATTATAAGCCTTTCTCCATTTGTGTATTCTTGCCTCAATTGTTTCCCAAATCCTGACTAATTTTTGAGATTATTCACCAAACATAACCAGTATTTTCCTGTTGGAAACTACTTTCCAGTATTGTCACAGACAGACCTGTCCTAGACCCAAAGCCTGGAGTGCCCCAGGATATTGCACTGTGGTGGTTTCCAATGGAATTTCAAGCCAGTCAGTCACTCATTGAATTAAAGCCGGTCATTCACTCACTGAATTAAAATTCAGCCAAATTTTATTAAGTATCTACTATGGGGTGGGGACTATACAAGTTTTGGATACCACTATATAAGGAATAAAGCTTTTAATCTAAAAGAGTATCTGATCAGTCTGATACTTTATCCCCCCCCAAAATCAGGCAATTTCTGAGACTGTTTTTGGTCCCAATATTGTATTTTATGTTTGATGTATATGAATCTGGCTGCGTTAAGCCTTCCCATTACAGAAACACAATTTTGGTCAGTAATAAATAAAGTCTGACTAAAAATAATTCTGAGCATATAGTCTTTGATTCTAACATTTTATCTGTAAAAGTTGTTTTGATATTTTAGTGTATCTCTTTTTTTAAAGTTCTAAGTATACTCAAATTACTCCATATACCAGAAACGGCATGATATATAACCTTTCATAACAGTTGAATGTCGCATTTTTCTTATAAATGAATTTTATCTAGTCTGACAGTCTTTTTCTGAAACCTGTAAGCATAAAATTAAAACAGCGAACACCTATGAAAATGGTTCTCTGAATTAGTTAAATTTATGGCATGCATCTGATGTGGCACTAATAAGAATATTCCTTACTACTATTTTCTGTCATTTTATTTATTTAGTTAAAATAATAAGAAAATAATCCTGAAATAACCCAGAAGAAATGGATTTAAAGTGAATAACAGTCAAAATAAATGAGACAACATTTCAAAATGTAATTATGAGATAATTGAAAATCAACTAATTTTCTCATCTTTATGACCATCTAACTTTCTTAATCCCAAAAATCAGTTGACTAGTCATAAGAATATACTTAATTCTTTTTCTAGAATGGTATAATAAAGTATTTAGATACAAATTAATTACCTGTTTCTGAAAATATTACTTAAATATAAATGTTTGTTAATGTTTGGTCAGTTAGAAAGTATTGAATGGTCACATCTCAATCCCCTTACCACTATAAAACCTAGTAGAGAATCAACGAATTTTTAAGGGTTCTTTTTTTAAAAATTTTTTATTATTATTTGTATATTTCTGTGTAGATATTCCATAGTAAGACTGAGTTAATAAAAATAAATATTAATCTTACATAAGAACTAAGAAATATAGATATTGCCATATATAGTTAGTAAAGATGCATAAGTTATTTCTTTTGCCACAGACTTTTTATTTTTCATAGGTGTTTATTCATATTTTCTAAAATGAATATGAAGAACTTTTATGAATAACAAGTAATATAAAGGGAAACCGATTTATTCATATGAAGAAGTTGCAGGGGACTCCAAATTCATAGCCTAGTTCATAGTCTTTCCTTGATGAGAAGGAAGCTCTTTACATCCCAAGTCAGAATATTTAGATTGCGAGTAAGGTAGAAGAGTGCATTCTCTTATACAAGTGTAGATAATGATAGCCACCACAGATTGAACAATTGTCCCTTAGAGCATTGTTGTTCTTCCCCACAAGAAAACTGAGGTTGAACATAACTTGTGCATTGCCAAAAATCAATAAACATGAGCTGCAGATTGGAGCTTCCATGTCTCTGATAAGGAAGCCTGGACTTTTTCTGTTAGCAACTACTTTCCAAACAGGAAAATGCCTTTTCATGTAGACAGGTAGCAGAGAAGAAAAATAAAACTTCTTGCAGCCAAGCTAGGCTTTGATATTGATAGGCTCACCTCTGCCTAGAAAGGTTTTACTCTCACAATTTCTGCCTGAAATTTTTCGACTACAGGCAACCTGTTTAAGTGGACCTGCCTCTGGGGAACTGCTTTCTGTCTGGGTAAATTAGGGTTGCATACACAGATCCCTAAGATGAGGCCAAGAACCTGTTGTGCTTATATATGATGGAGTTGAGGAGGAGATAAAAAAAAAAAAGTGAAGAAATGGAACTGCCTTGATTTAGCAGTTTTGTTTTTATTTGATAAGAGAAACAAGCAAGCAAGGGAACAGAATAAACACATTTTTTTTCTTTTGTCACATTTGTCAAATGACTAAATTAAGATTTGTTGAATAATAAGACAAGGTGCCTAGAGAGGTATTTGGGAGACTGTCCCTATTAGCACTGTGATAAAAATTTGTAAAAGCAGAGGCTGGGTGTTCATCTGTCAGAGCCACTTTAGGAAAAACTATTGAATTTGCTGGATTCCTGGCTTCCTTCTATCGCTGAAAAAATTTTATGTTGAAAAATTATATTTCCATGAACTTTGAATTTAGAGCACAAAGGTGGTGTGGGAAAGAAAAACATTTCAATGTAAATAAATTCCAATATATGAAACCCATCTACTCCCTGCCAACATGTTCATGTAATATAGTTAGCATTCTTGTTGGCTAACCATACTAAATTTGAATTGGGGAGAAACAATATATTTTATTTTTAACATGCAACTTAAATGTTCAATTTCCTTTGGTTGACATGAAAGACTTTTTATTGCAATAAAATGACACTGGAAGTTCTATCTAAAAATAAAATATGTGACTATAAAATGCATTCATCAGTTATTTTTTCCCTCTTTCATCATTTAATTGCCTGATTTTCCATAAATATGCTAAAAAAGGAACAGAATGGATTAGTTGAGCTCAATTTACTTCTCTGGACAAGATCTGAACAATTAAAGATATCAATCCTATTTATAATATTTTCTCATTCCAATATTTCCCAGGTTAGAGTATCTTTCTCTTTTATTCAGAACATAAAATCCCACATATCGCTTTACTAATTAGAAAAGATTTTTTAAAAATTCCACTAGCTGTGAATATATCTCTCATTGCCATATCATTGAACAAAGTAGTATACTTTAAAATCAGCTTTAAATTTAAAGAAATTAACAATATGCCCCCATATTAATTGTAATCTGCTGGAACATCTTGGATGGCATAGTGTTATAATAGTGATAAGCTAAATCAAAGCAGATCTGTTCTGAACTGTTTTCAACTTCAGCACATCAAGTAAAATGGCTACTTGTTCCATATGTTGTTTATTCTGAAATGTGAAGGATAGTTTATATTAAACATCTGCCTGCATATTGCTTCTATAACCACATTCATGCAAGAAAAAAATCACAAACTTCATTGAGTGTTCTATAACCTTTAAATATACAACATAATAACATTTTCTTTAGGCTGACAATAAACTAGGCATTCAGCTTTGATGTAATTTTCAGAGGGCTTATGTTGCCAGAATCCTTGGTATATTTTATATCAGTGCAAAGAAAGATGAGTGACTGCAATCAATGAGCCCATAAAGTCTTCACTTTTGTTTTGTTTTGTTTGTTTTTTCTACATTAAAGATTTTAAAAGTCCTTCAAATGTCCCTTTTAATTAGAAGTAATTTTCTACGTCTTTGCCTATTTAAAGGCTTCTATACTGACTCTAATATATGCTTTGAACAAATTTCAAGTTGCATTTTTAAATACTTACCTTTTTGAAAATGAGCTACTCATTTATGTTCTGGGTGTACCTGGAAGTGCTTAGGTTTTGGATTTCACACTGCTTCTCTGGCATCTGCTGTGTGCTGCCTGCTGTTTCCCTGTACCAAAGAAGGACCTCAAAATCTGCTCATGGGTGACAACTTTTCACAAATCTTTTTTATTAAACACTCCCTATGCTAGCCTACAATATGTTTTCATTCTGTGTGTTCTTACAGCTTATCTCCTCTCTGCTCTTCTTTTGGAAACAAATACTGTGATCTTCTCTAAATATTTTAATCATTATTTACTGTTACACTATCTTATATCTATACCCAGCATCCTTAGACTCTTTGAGAGCAGAAACCATTTCACATTCTTTACATGTTTCTTACATTTTTTTCTAGCCTTTGTATTAATTGGTTAACTTGACATTTTAATGTAAGAATATATTTCTCACATTTGGAGAATCAAAGTAAATTTTGAGCCTAAAATGTCATTGTTTGCCTGAAATCAGATTTCTTAAGAAAGAAAAGACCTGATGTTGGAGAAGGGCTGCAACAATGTCAAATAACCTATTCTATAAAGGTGCACTGTTTCTCATCCATGTAGGTATATACATTTCAATCTATTTATTCTAATAATTGAGATATGTTCAGTGATTCCCTTATGTTATCTTGTTGCAAAACAAAATACATTTCCACAGTCTACAAGAACTCTTTACTCAATGGTTCTTAATATTGGCTGCACAGGAAAATAATCTATGGAACTTTTAAAAAGACAGAGATGCTCAGGCACTTAGTGGAACAATTAAATTAGAATATACAGAGATGGAACTCAGGCACCAAATTTTATTTTTTGGTATTCTTCAGATAATTGTAATATTCAACCAGGATTAAGTACCACTAGTTTAAAAGAAAATCAAAATATGCAAAAGTAGACGGAAGGGTAGCAAAGAGAAAATGAGCCCTGGTCCAAAGGCAGATCCAGAAAAATGTGAATATATACTGGAGCCCTGCTCCGAAGACTGATCCAGAGAAATGTGAGCATATCCTCTATTCCTATCCTGAAAGACAGTTAAGATTGTGCTGTGTCCCATGTGCATGTGCCTGCATATTGTGCCAACCCCCTGTGGTATGTAAATTCCCACCAATTTCAGTTATTACTTCAGCTTAGTGACACAGCTTAGACGTATGAAATATTTCTGAACTATGAGGTAAATACTAGTCCAATTAAACTCAGTTCATTAAACTAGAATAAAGGATATAGTCTACTTCTACTTCCTCTGCACTTCTGTTGTTTTCCTCGGTTTGCCTTTATGCTTAATCTCTGAGTATTGCTATCAGAAAATGTCTCTGACTCCAGTAATTTCCAGTAACATAGGATATAGTTGAAAGAAGTAGTGCTATACGGATTAAGTTCTGTAAGTTAAGAGACAATATAAATAAGGCAGAAGATGGATAGTTATTTGATGCAACAGAAGCAAAGCTTTATCACCATTAACAGCCAACTGAAAATTTATTTAAGGCCACATAGAGCAAAGGGTGTCAAGGTTCAATTGGAAAGGAATAATCTGGGGTTTACTTTTTTTTTTTTTTTTTTTTTTAGCAGGTTTGGAGAGGTGCTTTTGGCAAATATGATGCAGGTGTTCCCTGAACCACTCTTTGAAAAACACCCTCAACACTAGTTACACATTAAATTAACATGGGATACTTGTGAATAATTAATTCTATGTTGTAGATCTCATACTGAAGCAAGGAAATCAGAATCATTTGGACTAGGGACTTGCTATTTTTCAGAACTTCCTAAGACATTTTGATGCATAATAAAACTAATGGCTAGGGTCTGGAATGTGCAGAGTTAGATTTAACATTAGCAGTGGATTCAAACTTACTCAGAAAGGGCTGATCAGAAAAGAAATACACCTTTCCAGTAAGTTACAAAATGATCATTATAAATAACAAGTGTCTCTCATCACTCAACTACATTTCAATTCTGAGCAGCCAGAAGCAAAACAAGGTGATATTAATTTGAAGACAGAGCAGAAAGAGGTTACATATTTGTCTTAAGGCTAGGTTTCTTCTTCTCTAGAGTTGCCTCTGCCCCAGACATCTCAAGGCCACCTGCTCAACCAGTCATCTTCACTAAACTATTGTGGGATCATCAAACAACAACCTCAGATAGTCATACTGTAGAAAATAAAATCATTATCTAATTTGGGTGATTTGAAATCTTAACCATAATGACAGAATAAATGTTTGGTTGGATCCCATTGGAAAAGAAAAAGCCACAGCTGTAAGTAATTGGGCATCCTCTTCAAATTTCCCATGACTTTTTTAGAATCCTACTATAAACTCTGCCCATTTACTGATCTCTTAAAAGGGTAGAGAAATGTATGTGCGTGTGTGCGTGTGTGTGTGTGTGTGTGTGTGTGTGCTTATATTCAGTAGAAATTTGAGATTCACATCAAACATTACACCTTTCTGTGAAAAGACAGGATTACTAAAAAGATAATATATATGGAACAGAATATACAGGTATGACTCTATATGATAACCATTATCCAGTAATTTGATCCTAGCAACATGCAGGAGGTAGTACCAAGGATAGAAGTATCTCTTCTTCCTCCTCTATTCTCTTACATCTATTTTCTTAGACATGTATGAACAGATAAAGACCTGGACAAAGCTAAAAAGTAGGTGAGATTTCATTTTCCACCATTACACATTGTTTTCTGGACTCATTCCTTCTCTCCTTGGGCAGAAGAAATTGTCACTATAACAAAAATAAAAATTGGAGAAATTCTGAAATTAGAAACAGGTCAGCGGGGAATTGAGCTAGGAGTAGGGTGCTTCATGTCAGATAAAATTCATTCATTAGATAATTCACTCATTTATTGGGTGCCTATGGTATGCCAGGAAATGCCACCGATTCTGAAAAACAAACAAACATGGTCTCAGTCATCAAGGAGTTTCTATCTTGAGGGTAAGGGAGGATTATAATCCTAAATATGAATGACAAAAGCTGATAAATTATATGCAAGAAGTATAGGGTACTCTGAAAGTAATAAAGTGAAATATCAATCAGAATGGGGCCCCAGCCTTTAGACATCAGTTCCAAAAACAGGGCACTAACAATAAAGAATGAAGAGAAAATAAAAAGAATGAGGAAAAATATAGAGAAGGAAAAAGAAAAGCAGAAGAGACAGCTGTCAGAGAACAGAAGAAAATAAAGGGTTTTAAGGTAAAAGGAGTGCGCAATTATGTTGACATCAGTTGGGGAGTCAAATAAGTTCAGAATAAAGAAGTGTGAGTGCCCATAGTGTTTTACAAACAAATTTATTGAGTACCGTGATGAGAGCAGTTTTAGTGAAATAGTTGCTATGGGGACAACTTACAATGGGTTAAAGAATAAATAGATGGAAAGTAAATATGGATGTGTCTACATAAACCATGGAAAATATGGACTGATGTGTTGAGAAGTTCTACTATCCAGGAAAGCATAATTTGGAATAAATCCCGAAGGAGGAAGGAAAATCACACTACTTTGATTTCATTTTATTTAGCTTTTATATAAAATTAAAAAAAAAAAGGTTTTCATGCTGCTGGGAATAATTTGTTGGTAAGGCAGACATGAAAGATGCAAAAGAAAGAAAGGATAAGGGCGGTGCAATGAAGAATGTGATGGCAGATATAACCCAGAACCCAGCTGGAGAGACTGTTCTGCTTTTAGACCAGGACTGACACATTTAATAAAACAGCAAACAGAGAATGTGCATGTGATCAGAAAGAAGCAAAATGTCCCTGATGAGTTGTCATTTTTTAATCAAGAATGAATAAAAGT